>NC_142930.1:74435747-74503247 GCF_046866305.1 Octopus bimaculoides | reverse complement strand
CGTAATGCTGTTGGACGGGTGTTGTCGTCTGGCGTTGTCGCTGGAACTTTCTGTGTCTTGTGTGGTCAGTGGCTAGACCCTAAAGGTCTGGAACCACAGACCTCGAGACGAGGAGCAGCTAGGTTTTTTATAAGGAGCTGTAGGTTCAAACGAGGTTGAGAACAGGCTGTCTCACGGGATCTTATTTAGAGGCTCCGATTTAGAGGCTGCAGATTGGCACGGCAGAGTAAGAGACGAATTGCGCCAATATTAACCAGAGTAGTGGACACATCGGGGTCCAAATAGCAGCCAAAGGTTAGCTGTTATCTGCTACGTTCGAAAACACGTATATATAGTAAAAGGGAGAGAGGAATTTCACTCGAGTGTACGCTACAAGCTGCATAAAATGTTATGAAAAAAAAATTGCCGTGAATCAATTCATTTTATTTGCTTAAAACTTTCAACTTCAATATTCAAACCACAAGTTAACCGTGTTCATATTAATGCAAATGGCTGGCAGCCAGCCAGCCTTGAAACTAAAGTATACTATTGGACTAGAATTAGCAATAATGATGAAATACACCTAACATTGACAGGCAGGCAGGCAGACAGACAAATGTACTGCTTCAGCAAATTTCAGAAAAATCACAGCTGAAATATTATTTACTTTTAGAATTTGTTTCATCAAAACTGCTTTGAATAAATCGGAAGGAAAAATATAAAAGGAGAATTTCCAACTTGCCAATGTTATTCCCAATACTTACACACACGCACGTACATACACAAACACACATACACGTACACAGAGATGCAAGTGTGTGTGTGTGTATGTGTGTGTGTGTATGTGTGTGTGTCAGTATTTACGTTTTATGTTATTCTTTGAGAGAGAGAGAGAGAGAGAGAGAGAGAGAGGAGGAGGAGGAGGAGGAGGAAAGAGAAAAGGCTAGTGGTCAGAAGAAGAGACTCTTTTTTAGCTGTTCATGATTTCTATATTTGAATATAAGTACCTCTTGTGTTTCCTGGAGAAAAATAACATGTCTTTAATAGTAACTTAAACCATTCGCTTTAGCGAGGTTTTAGTGGTACTTCGGTTACTAATTGACAAATTCACATTATTAAACCAGTTTCTCTGAATCCTAATTAGAACTTTCTATTTTCTATTATTAGACTCTGAGGACATCTGCTAACCATTGAACTTGCTGACAGATCACTGTCAGACTCTGATGAGATCTTGCTTTAACATCATAATCTTGGATTTAACTTTTAGCATCAAATCTCAAATTCTCCCATCATTTAAGCTTAGTCACTCAAATTTCCCGTTTACTATAAGTCTTTGCTGACATTTCACGTTTACCATTAAATTAAAAGTTGTTGACGGTGAACTTGCAGAATCGTTAGCACGCCGGGCGAAATGCTTAGCGGTATTTCGTCTGTCTTTACGTTCTGAGTTCAAATTCCGCCGAGGTCGACTTTGCCTTTCATCCTTTCGGGGTCGATAAATTAAGTACCAGTTACGCACTGGGGTCGATGTAATCGACTTAATCCGTTTGTCTGTCCTTGTTTGTCCCCTCTGTGTGTAGCCCCTTGTGGACAGTAAAGAAATAGGTATTTCGTCTGTCTTTACGTTCTGACTTCAAATTCCGCCGAGGTCGACTTTACCTTTCATCCTTTCGGGACTGATAAATTAAGTTGCCCTCTCCCCAAAAACTTTCGGGCCTTGTACCAAGAGTAGAAAAGATTAAATTAAAAGTTGTAGACTTTTGCGCCTACTATCAGAGTTTTCTAACATTACGCGCATACCAGTAGACTCTGCTAAAATTTCACGTTTACCATCAGAATCTGCTGACATCTCCACTTCACTGTTTGTGCTGCATTTTACTAAGTATAGGAATGGTGATACTTAAAGAACGAGTGATGGTTTTAATGGTTAGATTCGTTCAAAACATCAAAAATCACAGAAAAAAACATAACTTTCACCTTCAAAATGAAACGGATGTGATAGTAAAAATTTAACCTTCTCTCTTTTTAGGAGATCAGAAGGTTGTCATTCTCCTTGATTTTCAAAGACGTGGTTGTAGCGTGACCAGCGGCTAGTACATTAAGACACTCAAAAACCTCAGAAAAGTCATTGGAGGAAGAGAATGATCAAAAATCTGAAATGATCAGTATTCACCATGGGCAATGTGTGACTAAACACATATTTAGCAACAAATCGGGCAATTGACATATTGAGCTGTTCTGTGATCCCCATCCACCATACAGCCCAGATTTGGTGTCCCCTGACTTCCATCTGCACGGTTCAATAGAATACGGCCGCTGGAAGCAAAAATTTGATGACAGGTGAGATGAAAGTACTTGTGAAAAGGAGATACAACAGTGCACACCAGAGTTGACAAAGAGGTTTCGAGAACTGGGCTCAACGATTGCGGAAATCGCTTGTGACGGAGATTATATTCAATAGCACTTTTGAACAAGAACAGAATTATTTTACCAACATGTGAAATTTGAACGACTTATGTCAGTTAACATGAGTTATGCCCAATTTTGAATTACTTGCTGGACAACCCTTGTAGTTTTTGATTGATAATGCTATTGATTTGTATGATCGTCGGGAAGAATCATCAGGTACTGTGTAGGTTTTACTCTGGTGATTTTTTACTTTAGTTATGATGGATATATCGCATCGGTTATAACTGAAGTCGATGTAACAGTGTATTCTGATGGTAGTCTGTCGGTTGACATGGAGCCAGTATGACCGAGTGATTAAGATATTAGATTACTGGCAGTATTTTCAAATCTGATTCAGGTATTTCGTTGTTTGTCATACTTTTAGAAGTGCTTATTATACACATCCTGTATTGTTCTTGCACGTATTTGCTTCTTGTATGATTTTTATAAGCGATTGCCGCGACATCTTTCCATTTCTTAACGTTGCATATTGTGTCCATCAAACACATGCACGCACACACACACACACATGCATCGAGGTATTTCGATTTCTATCTCATGAAGAGATCTATCAAAATATTCTTTTAAATAATGTCGCTGATACTTCATAGAAAGACATCAACATCACACATTTTCCTTTTCTATGTCTGTGTTGAATAAACAAAGGATGGTAGGTCGGCAGTATCATTATTGCGTTGGATAAAATATCTTGTAATATTTAGTTGCAGTCTTTTCCATTCCAATTTCAATTCTTTTCGAAGCCAAGTGTTCCTTTTGTTCTCTGAAATCGATAAATTAAAGTACCAGTCAAAAATAGTGAAGTCCATTTAATGAAGTAAACATACCCTCCCTAAAATGTGTAGCATTGTTCCAATGTAAGAAATCAATATAAGTCGATTAAAACCCTCTTCACATTGTGACTACCTACCTACCTAGCTACCTGTGTGTGTGTGTGTGTGTGTGTGTGTGTGTGTGTGTGTGTGTGCGTATTTACAAAAACAAATCGATACTACTGATAAAAGAAGTATATGTATTGATACAGTGATGATATAGCCAAGAAGATGGTTAGATGGTTACTAGAAATTTCATATCTGGATTATTCCTTACAGTCGACGACGATAAGACAACAACAGTTCGAATGGCAGTTCCCTGGTGGTTCATCCTAGACGAAATAGCTCGCCTGTCGATTTTTCTGGAATAATCTAGATTTGAAACTCCCAGTGAGGATTTCCAGGCTATACTGGGACCATATCAATATATACGTATTCACACAAGCACTCGCACGCGCGCACGCACACACGCACAAACACATATATATTAAAGTATGCTTTAGCATTCTTGATGTAGTGACCCAAGGAATTTTAGTTAAAATTGCATCATCAACCAAATAACTAATTCTTTCCACGATACGCATTGGAGATAACTCTGAAGTTATATTTTAATTGGTATAAATTATAGCATACATTTCGACATTTTATGCCTGAACACACAAAAAAAGAAAGAAAAATACATTCATGAAACTTAGATCTATTATAGTGCAAGGATTATATGGGAATTTTTACCGTCAAATAGTAAATAGAGTAGAACTCACATGAACTGCTGCACATCACTTTCCGTCATCTCAAAAGCTGATACATATATGAATGACTATGTATATATATATATATATGTGTGTGTGTGTGTGTGTGTGTGTGTGTGTGTGTGTGTGTGTGTGTGTGTAAATATATTTATACATGTGTATCATTATTAATAAGTATATTTATTTCTTTTGATTTTCTGCATAACCTCAGGTTTCATGCTTTGGAATTCGCAATTTTCAAATGCTCCACAAAACGGTGGTAAAACTATCTCCATTCGAGATTTGGCTACTTGAGATTTCATGACACTTTAAACGTTATTAGATGGTCTAAAATGGAATACAGAATACGCAAATCAAGTGAAGTAGTTATTCAGGGACTTTGGCAGCTATTGCTTCTCTTACATTAATATTGTTCTTAAAGACGATGTTATAATAGTGCATTTTGTCCTATGCTGTGCGCAGGTTATGCTGTATGTATTTCTAAAGCAAATGTGTATGCATGCCTCGTGCATATTAAAGTATACAGAAAAAATATATTTATATACATAAAAATGACATGTATATATTGTTATCTGTATTTGTGTGGTCGTGTTCTTACGTGGGAATTTATATAAATGTAATATAAATGTTATACAGGCATATATGTGTATATGTACATATATACATATATGTTATTTGTACAAATAACACAATGCACATACTTATACATGACATCGCCATTTCTTAACGAACCCTTATCAAATTAAGGAAGGAGATTCAGATACACTCGGAATAATGCAAGAAAAGAGAAGACATTGAAAGTTATAATGGAGTAGCAGTTGTGTAGGATGGAATGTCTGAGGTGCAGCTGTCAGTTTTTCAGGTGACAATGTATTGTTTTCTCCATTCTTTTTTACATTGTCTCGGTCACTCACTTACACACAGACTTTCTCTCCCACGTACGCGCGCGCTCACACATACACGCACGCACGCACAAACACACTGCTTAATTGTCATTGCATTTGATGCTTCTATTAAATTTAGTTCTCAGTACATGATATAAATGTGGAAATTTATATTTTGAGATGCAGAGATCACATTGGTAAGCCTTAAATAAATCTATACATATAAATACATATATTTTTCTAGATATGCAGTAAAGAGCTTTAGAAAGATGTTATCTCCTTGTCTGACGTCCTTCCCAAATCACCGGTGGTGATAGCAGGTATATCAGTGATGCATTCAGAGTTCACATTCATGAGTAGTTTAATATATTGAGCCTCGACACCTTGCATTTCCCAGTGATTTCATTTTCTCTATGCGAACGAAGGCGTTTTGGTCGTCGACAAAAACGATGCACAGAGGCAGCTTGTATTGTTCCGCTCGTTCTATCAGCTGCGCTAGAGTGAATATGTGATCCATCGTACTGAAGTTCTCCCGGAAAAAAAACATGGTTGCTTCTTCGGCTGATGGTCATCAAGATGTTTCGATAATCTGATGACTATAACCTTTGTAAATAGCTTATAGAGGTGAGACAAGAGGCATACGGGTCGATAGTTTCTTAAATCTTCTTTATGACCCTTTTTATGAAGCGAGATGGTATTCGATTCTTTCTACTCGAGGGGATTTTATCCTCCTTAGACAGCGATTGAAATGTAGGATGAGGATTTTCCACTGCTCTTCATCTCTGCGCCTTAACATCTGTGTGTGTGTGTGTGTGTGTGTGCGCGCACACACACACACACACACGCACGCGTATGAATGCGGATAAGCACACATACATACACATATACATGTACGTATATCAGCTACGAATTTTCTGTTATGTCTTTGGAAAACTTTCCGTTTGTTGTGTTTTTGTTAAATTTTTCGAATATTATTTATGTAACGCTACGCACTTTTTTTTTGTTTAACTCACTATTCATTGGCGATACACGCGCGCGCACACAAACACAGTACATACATACATACATGCCGATTGCTCCTTCTTGTCAGAAGAGTGCCGTCCCTTTATTGAACTTTGCACAACATGTGCATGCAGGTGGCTCTTCAGCCCAGCTTCCGTTCTAGAAGCAGGTTCACAGACGTTACATGTGAATTGTCTGTCTCCTGGCATCACAGGCTGAGTTGTGACTTCATGTATTTTACCGTTCCTGCAATTACAGATGTTCCGTGGAGGGTGAGGTATCAAGACCATCTCACAAGCTGGTTGATTTCTCCCTGGTTCATGTGATTTTAGGTGGTTGACTTGCCCAGCTCTTGATAGAAAAGATCGTCCATACATACATACACACACACACACACACACACACATACACACACAAACAAACAAACATACATACATACATACATACATATTTAGTAGAAAGTGGGTTATACATCTTTAGATTGTATACCTGACTTTCTACTAAAAAATTAAAGAAATAGACGGAACGCTGAACTCCAGACTAAACAACTTAAACAACATTTATTTACTTGGTAAAACATACATATCTTTAGTTATACATCTTTAGAGGTGAGAATAACGAGCTGTCGAGTGTAAGACCGAAAGATGTAGAGACAGCTTTAAACACACGTCCTTGCTCAATCGCTGGCCAGCGAGAAAGAGAATGAATTGAGCGGGAAACGCTTGCTTTATTAATTCTACGCATGCGTAAGACTACGCATGCGCAGGCGTTACTACAGAGCTCCCTCGCCAGAGCGGAAACGCACGATAAATAAAATCTGTTAGAACGCCTGAGGCAGGATGGCCACTGAAAAACCACCCACAAGATGTGGTACAAACACACACAAAGAAAATTCAAAGAAATGAAATGTACACTTGTGAAATACATGCATGCAACGTATAAATGAAATGACAATGACAAAACAACCGTGATGACAACTGTCCAGGAAACTGGAATCACGCGATGTAAAAGTCTGAGAGTTTGTTTTCCCTGAAAGGAAAGAAAATGTATGAGTGCACAAGTGTGTGTGTGAGAAAAAACACAGAACATGCAATGTATAAATGAAATGACAATGACAAAACAACCGTGATGACAACTGTCCAGGAAACTGGAATCACGAGATGTAAAAGTCTGAGAGTTTGTTTTCCCTGAAAGGAAAGAAAATGTATGAGTGCACAAGTGTGTGTGTGAGAAAAAAAACACAGAACAAGTGAAAGTGTCTGTAGTATAGACTGCGAAAAAAAATCCCAAAACACCGAGATAGAGTACATTGATGAAAACGTCGGCGCAGGAACTGCTCTAGCTGTGTTCTGTATGTGTGGTGGTAATGATTCAGTTGAAACTTGGCGACGTCGGGGGGAAAGCTTGTAATTGATAGTAGTAATTGTTGTCGTCACGGTGGTAATCTTGGTTGGCACACGACGCTGGTGGCGAAAAGGCTGTTTGGTGATGAGTGTTTGAAAAGGTACGCTTTTACAGAACGATCGACAGACAAAATCTCTGTACGACCATTAGCGAAAACCTCGGAAAAAAAAATTTTCTTAACCCAAGATGAAAGAACGACCGTATGAAATGAATGACAAGAGTTATTGTGTGGCATAAAAGATGTATGTGTAATGTGAGAGTGTGAAATGCGACATATAAAAACATAAAAAGCAGGCCGTAAATCCTGTCTGTTTTTCGTGAGTGGAAAAAATCCACTCTAACAGAGACGAGAATAAAAACCGCGCTTGTTGAGTCGTGTTGACTATGGTTGGAGATGTTGGTAATGAGTCAGTCTCCATGGCCGTATTTGTTCTTTAGTCGAGGTTCACCAGTTATAAGTTGGTAATCCGTAGTTCATGCTGCGTTTTTTCTTCGTCGGGGGTCACCACTTTAGTAGAAAGTGGGTTATACATCTTTAGATTGTATACCTGACTTTCTACTATAAAATTGAAGAAATTGACGGAACGCTGAACTCCAGACTAAACAACTTAAACAACATTTATTTACTTGGTAAAACATACATATCTTTAGTTATACATCTTTAGAGGTGAGAATAACGAGCTGTCGAGTATAAGACCGAAAGATGTAGAGACAGCTTTAAACACACGTCCATGCTCAATCGCTGGCCAGCGAGAAAGAGAATGAATTGAGCGGGAAACGCTTGCTTTATTAATTCTACGCATGCGTAAGACTACGCATGCGCAGGCGTTACTACACATACATAAAAGTATGGTTGAACTTGAGGAAAGATACGCTCTGTTGTGGAAATCAGCTGCCCTCTGGACATGAATTTTAGAAAAATACAAGAGAATGAGGACATCTATGGGCCATTGGTAAGGAGTTTATAAATCCTGTACCCAAGATACACTTTCAGCTTCATACCTATTATTATTGAAGATGTAAAATACATACCAACTCGTCTGGAGCAAAGTATGGTTGAACTTGGATCTTGGGGAGAAAATGCAAATCCTTAATTTACATGCTACAAATGATCACGATATCTGGGCCTATAAAAATCTGTAAGAACCTTCTTAAGATTTAAAGAATGATGGTTAAAACAAGATGATTTCCTTCACAACTTTGCTACCATGTAGGTGGTCAATCAAAATTTATTTTAGATTAAAGAAAGGGATCATACATGCTTACATACATACATACATACATACATACATACACCTATCATCATAGGTGCATTAGATTTTTTACCACCACATTTACACAAAATCCTAGAGATACTAGGATTTTCGAAAAAAGAGCCAAAGAAACTGATGCAGATTCTCTAAATCCAATCTATTAGTGGCACAGTAAAGATTTGTAAGACATTCTAAAGATTCTCCATCTAAGATTCTTTTGGTGAATAGATGCACACACATGGATGTGTACATCGACAACTCAACCAACACACTAACTCAACCCAATACTTACAAACACTGGCAACTCTCTTATCTAAAAAAACCTTGTTGCTTTGTTAGCGACTGGCTTGAATTCTCTTAAGAACTTAAATAAAACTCAATACATACATACATACATACATACATACATACACACACACATGTTTGATATTTTCTTGCACATGTACTCTGGCTGGTAATATGAGCCAAAACCGAAGCTTAACATAGATCGTGTCAGAATATTATTTTTAAAATTGTTTATTTGTATATAAAACCTTACAATATGTTGCTAGAGAAATTGCGTATTTAAATCGCAAAAGCAGAGTGGAATTATAATCATAATAAATAGTAAATACACTAAAAATGTATTTTCGTGAAAAGTTTATCAAAGTGCACCATAGATTTGAATATTTTATATCGATTTACATACACTAGATCTAGGGTTCCATTTTATCAAAACGAAGCAACACAAGAAAACAAATGAATATAAGCACGATGCGCGTGCGCGCACATTCATGTCTGTCTGTCTGTCTGTATGTATGTATGTATTCTTTCTTTCTTTCTTTTACTTGTTTCAGTCATTTGACTGCAGCCATGCTGGAGCACCGCCTGTAGTCGAGCAAATCGATCCCAGGACTTATTCTTTGTAAGCCTAGTACTTATTCTATCAGTCTCTTTTGCCGAACCGCTAAGTTATGGGGACGTGAACACACCAGCATCGGTTGTCAAGCGATGTTGGAGGGACAAGCACAGACACACAAACATACACACACACACACACACACACACACACACACACACACACACACACACACACACGCATACATACGACGGGCTTCTTTCAGTTTCTGTCTACCAAATCCACTCAGAAGACTTTGGTCGGCCCGATGCTATAGTAGAAGACACTTGCCCAAGGTGCCACGCAGTGGGACTGAACCCGGAACCATGTGGTTGGTAAGCAAGCTACTTACCGCACAGCCATCTTTTATTTGTTTCAGTCATTAAACTGCGGCCAAGCTAGGGCACCGCATTGAAGAGTTTTTAGTCGACTGGATCGACTTCAGTACTTATTTTTTATTGTAGCGGTTTGTTTTGCTGAACCTTTAGGTTACGGAGTAATAAACACACTAACATCGGTTATCAAGCGGTGGTGGGGGACAAACATCAGCACAAAAGCACACATACACACACACACACTCTCACACACACAAACACACACACACATCCACTCACAAGGCTTTGGTCAGCCCGAGGCTATAGTAAAAGACACTTGCCCAAGGTGCCGCGCAGTAGGACTAAACCCGGGAAGTGGTTGGGAAGTAACTTTCTTACCACAAAGTCACGCCTGCGCTTGTATGTATGTATGTATGTATGTATGTATGTATGTATGTATGTATGTATGTATGTATGCATGTATGTATGTATGTGTGTGTGTGTGTGTGTGTGTGTGTGTGTGTGTGTGTGTGTGTGTGTGTATGTATGCATGTATGTATGTATGTATGTATGTATGTATGTAACACATTTTGAATGCATTCTCTGATGCTTGCACTGCCTTAGGAATGACAGTCAATCTCAAGAAAACTGTTGTCATGTACCAACCTGCCCCTGGTAAGCAGTATATTGAACCAAATATCTGTGTATGGTAGAAGACTTGGTGTAGTCGATAAGTTTGTCTACCTGGGAAGCACTGTTAATAGATATGGCAATTTGGACAATAAAATTCCATATAGAATTAGGAAAGCAAGTGATGCTTTCGGAAGGCTAGAAAGACGTCTCTGGGATCGGTGAGACATATGCAGGAAGACAAAGATAAAGGTGTACAAGGCGTGTGTACTCTCTTCTCTTCTTTATTCCTGCGAAACCTGGGTCACATATCGTTACCACTTTAAACAACTGGAACGTTTCCATCAGATGTGTCTCAGACGGATCTGTGGCATCAAGTGGGAAGACCGCATCAGCGATCTTGAGATATTGGAAAGCTCTCGGTGTGAAAGTGTAGAAGCTCTTGTGTTGAAGCAAAAGCTCAGATGGAGTGGTTATCTGGTCAGGATGAAAGATTCAAGGATGCCAAAACAACTCTTTTATGGAGAGTTAGCTAAAGGAGAACGATCTCCACATAAACCAAAAAAGAGATATAAAGACTTGCTGAAGGTTTCCTTGAGTGATGCCAACATCTCTCCTAACACGTGGGAAGGCATAGCTACTGACCGTGGCAGGTGGAGAAGGATTGTGCATGAAGGGACAACTACTTTTGAGAAATCACGTATTGCACATGAGAAATTAAGGAGGGATGTCAGGAAGGGCATTGTTGTTGCACTTCCAGATGGTAAGGGTCTTCCTATGACACTGACATGCAGTGTCTGTGCAAGACCGTGCCTCAGTAAAGCTGGACTCATGAGTCATCTTCGGAGTCATAAAGCAAGACCGATGATTGACTACCAGGCCGCTGGTGATGATGCTACACACCATACTAATCATGTCTGCCGGGCATGTGGAAGGGAGTGTGATTCAACAGGAGGACTTAAACGACACGCAAAGGTACATGGAACCCAATTACAACAACAGCCAGCTATTGCCAGTAAAAGTTTTGGATGCCAACTCTGTGCAAGACATTGTAGATCTTTGGTTGGGCTAAAAGGTCACATTCGATCACAGCGCCGTTAAGTTAAGCTTCGTGCAATGGCCATACTCGATAACGAGGAGGCAGCCATCATGTATGCATGTATGTGTGTGTGTGTATGTATGTGTGTGTGTATGTAAGTATGTATAAACTACTGAGCGAAATATATATCCGAATCATAAAGGCAGAGAGGAACTACGAGAGGGATTATAATCATAATAAATATTATGTATTTATGGAGATGTACTTGCATAGCAAGTGACCTGATCTGAGATCGTGTGCTGAAGCAAAAACAATTGTAGCGTGGAAGGTGTTTATAAGTTATTTAAAAACACACAAAAACCGTTAGATTCACTTCAACATTTAAATTTAATTTGCCAAAATATTTTCATCGCTTTGAGACCGAATCCTGTTCACTGACAAAATTCCGTGCTGTAATATTATGTACATACATCAAAAGTTTATTTTCGTGCACTATAGATAATTTCATTGGCCGGATTCAACTTGACTTTTATACATTCTGAACTAGAAACGTAAGTAATCATTATAATTTTTGTCAAATCTGTCCGTCTGTAACATAACTTCCGGTTTGATTCGCTCTCTCCTGTGTGTGTGTGTGTGTGTGTGTGTGTGTGTGTGTGTGTGTGTGTGTGTGTGTGTGTGTGTATCTGCGTGCATGTCGGTCTGTCTGTATGTATGTATCCATGTATGCATATGTGCGTATGTACATCTGTATGTGTTTATACATACTTACACAAACACATACTTAACGCAGCGGCAGCGTTCTTTCACTCGCCTTCTCACCCTGTACACTTCTCTCCTCCTCCCTTGCTCTGTCTGTCTTTCTGTCTGTCTGTACATAGACACATGTTTCTCAACAGTTTTTTAAAGACTGAAATACAGCTTTCGGAAAAACAAACTGCTTTTAAAATAAGTTTATTACAAAATGAGAAAAAAAGATGAAACTCTGTTCTTAAAATTTCTATGAAGAAAATTTACAATAAAATATTTTAATAAGTTGCGTGCTTTACACAAACAAATGCCAAATATCTATTTATCTGCTTGTCTGTCTGTCTGTCTATCTACCTATTTTATCTATTTAGCTGTGTGAATTGGTGCCATCCTGAAAGTTGCGTTTCCCTCCGGAAACAGTTCCGCAACCATAGGATGAATTTGATAAGATAAAATGCTTAAATAGTCTTGACTATTAATTCTGCCATGAAGGGAAACCATTGGGCTGGCAGATTTCCATGATATAGCCCACCAGATCATCACAGATCTTCCTCCATGTTTAACAGTTGGAAGAAGGCAGTCTGGGTCAAATGCTTCTTTTGGCTGTCTCCACACGTATACTCGGCCGCTGGTTGGAAATAAGGTAAAGGATGACTCGTCCGAGAAAATAACATTCTTTCAGTGCTCTAGGGACCAATTCTGTAGGTTTTTACTCCACTCTAAATGCTTTGCAGCATTTGTTTTTTAAAGTAGTGGTTTATTAATTGCAGCCTTCCCGTGAAATCCGGCTTTGTGCAGCTCACGGCGAACAGTTTTTATGGAATCTGGGTTCTCGAGGTGGTCATTAAGCTCTGCAGTAATTCTGGGAGCTGTACTTTTCTGATCCTTTCAAAACAATTCGCGTAAGAGTCCGACGGTCCCTATCTGAAAGTTTTGGTTTTCTTCCGCACCACTTATATCATTGTATCCCACTCTGGACACTTTATCTTGTTTATTTTTATTGATATATCTATTGTAAAGGTTTTAATTTGTGACCTCGGCTCAAATTGTAACTGACCAATTGTAGAGACCGCTTGGACTTAGACTCACCTCACTGTGGACAAAAGGTGGAATTCTCGGTAATATTTCTGTGAGTAAACTTTCTTAAGCACCCTACGATATTGTTTTGGATACATTTACTTGAGTTTACTTCGTTAGCATAGGTACCGCCCTTTGATAATCATGTTAGTAAGTTTCCTTATATATATTTTTTGATAATTTCTTTTCTTAAATTTTAAAACATCTTGGCCCCCGCTTAACTTGAAACTACCCGTAAATAAATTGTAGTATTCCGTTGACCATTACTAGCTCACTCTTTTACCTATGGACCTCGTAGTCCCTAGATAGTAGATTATATGCTTTTAATATATTGGGCTTCTAGACATCTTTTCTAGGTCGTGTTTTCTTTCATATTCCTTCTTCCCTTTGTTTATAGTGGATGCTCTTGATTTTTAATCTGATGAAGCTCCGTGCCTTAATCCGAATGTCCTATGAAGATGGAGAATTTTATTTTCGTATTTATTTATTGACAGCGTTTGGCAACAAATGCGGAAACGGCCGTAAGAGTTGTTACGTCTCCTGTTTGTTATGTCATGCTTTGTATTAAAAAAATAAGCTATAAATGTGGTCCAATCGATGTGTTTACTAATCTGAGGTTTTCTCCATTTTCTGATTATTTGTATCTGTTTCCTGATAAACTCTTGTTTATCCTGTTGTTACCTGCACCGTTGTTATGCCAGGGAATAACACGGGTAACGGATACCGATAGTACATGCGGATATTTTATCCTTCAGTCGGTTATTACAACCGTTAACTCTGTTTACACTATATATATATATATATATTATATATATATATATAAATGGTTTATAGATGAGAGAATACACTTCGTAGTGCTCAAGAAATTTAAACTTGAGCAGGTAGAGGAGTAAATGTAAGGATAAGCAAGTCAGACAAGTTGATATATAAAAAATACGTTTAATACAAAAAATGTACATATGTTTATATATAAAAAGGTCTGACTTATACGGAATAGAAATGGTATCAGGAACAACAGCTGTTTCTGGGGGCTTGGTAGTCCAAAATAATGATTGTAAACTGATTCTACCATCGGATAATACCAGCCTCCGTCTTCAGGTAAGAATTTTACATTTGAGGTATTGACAGTATGTATGTATGTATGTATGTATGTATGTATGAATGTATGTATGAATGTATGTATGTATGTATGTATGTCGCTGTATATATGTATGAATGTATGTATATATGTATGTATGTGTATGTGTGTATGTATGTTTGTATGTATGTATGTGTGTGTGAGTGTGTGTGCCTTTATGTCTGTACTTGTCCCCCCATCACCGCTTGACAACCGGTGTTGATGTGTTTATGTCCTCATAACTTAGTGATTCGGCAAAAGAGGCCGATGGAATAAATACTAGGCTTAATAGAATAACTCATGGGCCCGATTTGTTCGACTAAAACCTTTCGAGGCAGAGCTCCAGCATGGCCGCGGAGAAATGACTGAAACAAGTAAAAGAGTAAAAGTGTAAAAGGATATCCATCGAAAAATAAAAGTATAAATTTTTTTTTTTTTTAAATATCAACAAGATAACAGTTTACTCATAGTAGTCGACCTCAGCTTCCAGCACGGCATCAAGACGGCTTCGGAACCTGTGCATGTGTTCCTCACTGTGCCCCTGGAAAGATCTTCGAACCCCTTTTTGATCTTTAGTTGATATTTTTGATTTTCTAAAAATACTTTTATTTTTGAACGGGATATTGTTTTCTTTTCCTTTAATCAAAACTATCAAATTTATCCCGAACATCCAGTATGTGCGCGCGCGCGTATGTGTACGTAGGTATGTGTATCTCTGTAATTGTGTTTGTCCATCACCATTGCTTAACAACCGGTGTTGGTTTGTTTACGTCCCCGTAATTTAGCAGTTCGGCAGAGTAGGCCAACAGAATATGTACCAAACACTAGGGTCGATTTGTACGAGCAAACCCTTCAAGGCGGTATCCCAGCTTGGCCGCAGTCCAATGACTGAAACAACTAAAAGATAAAAGATAAACTCTCTCCATTATGAGCCAACGAGAATTCGTCCATTATATTGCTTGATTCTGCTAGCAGTAACTATCAAAATCTACCTAACCCGCCTCATAAAAAGGGAAGGATGATCTTAGCTGAAATGCCTTTGATCATGAGTGTGTGCGATCAGGACTAAATTTGAAGTAAACAACCATAACCAACTTTATATTAAGTAACCAAAATTAGTCAACGTCTACATCTGCTACTGTTTTCTCTCTTTATATTGTTTGATTTCAATCAACTCTCATTTTTTTATCTGTTATTTTTTAATGTGCTACAAAGTTCATTCATGAAATATAATTTCAAAAATGATATTGTGTCGGTATGAGTAACGTGAGCAAGAGAACATGTGCTATTAACATCATAAACATTCGAGCGTTACACACGTCTACAGCAGATTCTGTTTCAAACAACCTTATCAAAAAAGATCGTTGTCCATTCTGCCCCTCCCATTATGCGTTCACTACTCACTGTTTGGCTCATTCCTTCACTAGTTTTCTTTATTTTCAATGAGAGTTTCAGTTACCAACTATTTCATTTTTCTCATTACTTAATAGCTCCACCCAGTGATGATTGTCTAAAGAAAAACAAAGCGGAAAAAAACCCCTGATCGATGACGTATTCTAGACAGAAATTAGCAATAACAGCTGCAGCAATGTACCCTTATCAGTTGCGTTGTTAAAACTTCTGTCTCAAACCGTTTCCCACACTATCCTTGAGTTAGCTCTCGGAATTTACTCTATTACCAACGTTTCTGGAGCTTGTAGTAGCAGAAGCTGGGAAGTGGGCGTTTTCTTATTTCTATTCCCCCAAAGTCCCATAAGTAGCATTTTATCAAGAGACATCTGATAAGTGGAAATATGATGTTTTTTTTTAAAAACATCTTGGGAAATCTTTTCAAAAGGCGGCAGTTTCTTTAAAGAGGCATGAGAAATTCTTTAAATGATATATTGATGGCAATAGAGGTCACTATAGAAAATATAACGAAAATATTTTATTTTGCTATTTACCCCGCACATACATGAATTCCCTGAGGTCGAACTAAGTGTCATATTCTGTAGAAAATCGAACTTTTTACCAAAGAAAAGCACACCCTAACATACATCATTGCGAATGATAACTCTGCACAATACTTAGACTAACACGTGTCTTAAATATAATGTTTTAATATACTATGATTAAACTGAATATTTTTTTTTATATACGTTATTTTTTCTTAATTGAAAAAGGAGCAGCAGGTTGGCGGAATCAGTAACGTGAGAGGAAAAATCTTGCAGAAGTATTTAGTCACATTCATTTGTATTTTGAGTACCAGTCATCCGCGGAAGAAAACTGATCAAATCACCTACACCCGTGTTGTCAAAATTGTATTAATGCAGTAAACCATTATTATCTACAGTTAGAAGGACATTAGATAGGTAGAGTGCGGTGTACCGACCGAAATGTCTAGCGATATTTAGTTACGTCATTTTACATCTGAAGCACCATTCAAGTACAGTGTTTGATGAAACCAACTACATCTTCACTCAAAAAATTTGTTGTTAAACTCAAGGTCAACCACAATCAAGTAGACTTATAATCAAACGAATTCCTGATGTGACCATCCCGTCCTTTATTTTTCAGACTGTGTATCTAGAACTATATCGTCTTGTGTATCCTTTCCTCATATAAAACAGCAAGGTGTAATTTGAGTGAGATTTGGCTGCTATTTCTAGACGGTCGTGCGACAGGTAAAGGTTTCTCCTTTATCACGATGTTTGATTAGACGAGAGATTGATGATTGTTAGGATTCACTGGTCCTGAGTATGTCCAAGCTAAAACATCTAATTTCCTGTGACCCAGTCAATCGAGCTGTAATGAGTGAGATTTATAGTTAACCATCGTAAACAACGCGTGTATAGAAGAATTGTTGAGAGTTTGTTGGCTAGTTACTGGTTAACAAATGTCTTATTCAAGAGGAAATTTATATTTTTTCAGCTTCATGTTGCAGAAATCGAAAGTCAAAGGGGACAGGTCCGAAAGGTTTAGGATGGTGATGTTCCATATTGACGTAACACCGAATGATAATCTTGCATAACGTAAATTTCTTGTTTCAATATCACTTTTCTTTTTTATGTAATATGCTTTCCATAAGAACAACAAATCTGGAAATTTCAGAAAGATAAATTTCGAATACTTTCTATAAAACATTGATTTCTTAAGCAAAAAAAGACAATAAATTTTGCCAGGAAAGATTTAATAGGTAATTGAAATATACTACTACTACTACTACTACTACTACTACTACTACTACTACTACTACTACTACTACTACTACTACTACTACTACTACTAATTTGACGACTTTTTATGTCTTCTTTTTTCAAGAAGAGACTGATGTATTGGTGAACAGTCAACGGCAGAGCGGTTGATATCTTTCTTAATCACGACCCACACATTGTGATCCATGGGATTACAATCGGGGGAATTAGGAAGCCAGAAATTGGGGCTGGTGAAGTCGTAGAAATTCTCCAACAATCACATTTGGTTCTTTCCTCCGGTATGGTAACGAGCCGAATACTGTTGCCACACACATAGCCTTCCAGCAGCAACTTTCACTAGCCAGGTTTGACCAGTCTCCAGCAACTTTACATAGCCGTATGAATTGTACCTGAGGCTTGGTTTTAAAATGTTGAGATTAATACCGGCGTATGAACGCAGTCGGAGAGCCAGTAGTGTCCCTTCTTGCTGGTCACGGTTTCGTAGTCGTCGTTGCAGCTGTTTATATCACGTCTTACAGCCTTTAAAGTGTTCACAGAGCATTGAGCAGCAGTCATAATGTTGGTATTTTGACACGAATCATCATGATACAGCGCGAACCATCATGATACAGGTAAATTCTTTTCGATATTCGGATGGGTTCCAGTCCTCCATTTTTCTCTACTACAACTTCAATCTTCATGTTCTCCAGCGCCGTTGACTGTTCGCCAATACATAAAGCTATTCCTGAAAGGAGACATAAAAAGTCATCAAATTTAACCTTAACACCTTGTAGATAGATATACAGTTTTCATCCAGCAAATTCATTCACATATTGGTTAGCTCGGGACTAAAGTAGAAGGCACTTGCCCGTAGTGCTACGCATGGAATTGAATCTAAAACAACGTGGCTACAAAGCACACAGCCGTGTCTGCACCTTCTTTGAATAAATAAGATAAACGAATGATAAACTTTTGGAAATCATCAATGAACTTGGAGAAGTTACAATGTGTATGAGCTCTTTGCGAATGAAATAATTATTTCTTGCATTGAGACAAACATTGATATTATTATTATTTCATTGTCTTTGCACAGCTTCTAACGCTGGAGATGTACTAAGGTGTCAGCTGTTCACTACCAGTGAACTAAGGTAACATCCGTTATTTTTCGAGCACCATCCGGAATATTCGAGCGGTTCTAAGCAGTGTTGTTTTCTGCAAGTGCTCCACCCTTATTGCAGCTCCTATTTGTTCAATGTATTTCTCAAGATTTTTGCTCACTGTTCCCAGGGCTCCGACAATTATTGGTACTACTACCACCTTTTTCAGCGACCAGAACTGCTTAACCTCCAAGCTAACCTGTTATATCTATCGACTTTTCTTTCTTCCTTATCGCATACATTGTTGTCAACTGTATTGTTGTCTATGATCCGGCATCGTTTGCGTTCTTTCTCAATTAACACTATGTCCGGTTTCCTATTCTCTATCCCACGGTCGCACTGAATCTTAAAATCCCATAGGATCTTTGTATTATCATTTTCGATGATGCCTTCGGATTTATGTTCGTACCACTTTTTTGCTCTGTCAAGTCCATACTTGTTGCAAAGTGTCCAATGGACAATCCTTGCTATATTTTGATGACGTCTCTTATATTCTTTCTGAGCTAGTGCCATACGGCTTCACCATTTTGTCCACAAATTCTGCACTTATCACTTTCTGATATGTTGTCTATTCTGTATTTGATGTACTTAGTTCTCAATGTTTGCTCTTGGGAAGCACAGATTAAAGCCTCCTCTGTTCCCGGTTTTAGATCAATTTTAGTCATCCATAACCATCATTTTTCTCTTCCTGTCTTATCTTCAACATCCCTATGAAATTGTCCAAGCATTCTTTTCTTTATCCACCTATTTTCAGTTTCAGTCATTCTCAAGTGCTTGTAATGTGCTTTATCTTTACAATCTTCCATCCTACACAAGCCTGACCTTCTTACTTCCAATAATAGCGGTTCTGTGGCATTTTTTACATACCATGCTATGTTGTTTTCTTCTGCTCTAATGCTGTGTTCACATCCAATCACTCCTCTTCCTCCTCTTTTTCTTGGCACATACAGTCTGTTTGTGTAACTTTTTGTGGTGAGTATCCCATATCTAGTCAGCCACTTGTCTTTCTGTCTAAGCTCTTTAGTTCGTCTACTGTCCATGCGATTACCCCTGCCCCATATCTAAGGAGTGAAACCACCCAGGTGTTGATAGCTTCAATCTTATTCCCTCCGTTTAATTTCGACTTAAGGATCAATCTCAGCCTGTGCAAGTACTCCACCTTAAATTTTTCTGTCATTTACTTCTCCATCAATTTATCCATTTCCAATATCCCTAAGTACTTATAGCCGTCTCTTCTATCTGCTTCATAACCTCTCCTGGCAGTATCGCTAGGCAGTCCATACATTTAATTTTGCCTCTCTTCAAGACTAACACACCACACTTTCTCAGTCCGAACTCCATTCTGGTATTAGCACTAACGAGGGAACTGACTTGGGATTCATCTTTACAATAAAGTTTGAGGTCATCCATAAATAACAAGTGGTTGACTTTTTGTTGGCGGCTCTCGAATTCATACCCAGCCTTTGCCTTCCTCAGAATCAGTGTTAGTGGTGTCATGCACAGTACAAAGATAATGGGGACAGGCAGTCCTCTTGGAAGATGCTTCTCCTGACTTCTATTGTCCCTAAACTTCTTCCATATGGTGTCAGTTCCGTCCTCCACTTCACCATACTTTTTCCAAGCAATCGCTCAACATTCGATGCAATACCAAATAGTTTCATACACTCCATAAACCAAGAATGTGAAATCATATCGTACGCCTTACGATAATCGATCCATGATATGGCTAAGTTACTTTTCATCCTCTTGCAGTCTCTAAGTACAGTTTTGTCTATCAGGAGTTAATCCTTGATACTTCTGCACTTACACTTGCAATCCTTCTGCTCATGTGGTAGGACTCCATTTTTTTCCCAGATGTCCGTACATTGACTCTGTGACTATTCGAGTCAATAATTTCCACATAAATGGCAAGCAAGATATTGGCCTGTAATTGTCTACTGCATTGCCTTTTACAATGTTTTTCAAACACAGTACTGTCCTACCCAATGTCAACCACTCTGGTATTACTTGGTCAGTATTTACCAAGGTGTTGAGTTGCGCAGCTATTCGTGCATGACATTCACCAAATCTTTTGATCCAGTAGCCTTGAACACCATCTGGTCCTGAGGTCTTCCAGTTGCCCATTGTTTTTTGCTGATTTCCTTCACTTCCCTAACTGAAATGACTAGTTCTGCCTGTTTTGGACAGATTACTGTTTGTTTTAATACTTGCAACTATTCAGTATCCTTCTTGTGCTCTTTGTTTTTGCTCCAGATGTCACTCCCAAACCTTTGACTTTCAATGTTATCTAGTATCAACTTTTCATCAGTACACTCGCCATTTATTTCTTTATAGAATCTCTTCTGATCTACTCTGAATAACCTATTCTGCTGGTATCTCTTCATTCTTTGGTCGTATCTTACCATCTTTGCTTTCTTTGCAACGGGCGCTGTTTCATTTCCTCCATTACCACTTTCAGGCCCTTTCTTTCAATATCATTCTTCTTGTTCAGTGCGCTGTATTTTTGTTCGCTTTTAAGTTCCCCCTTCTCTTTTCGGTCTAACGCAGAAATGTCCTTCGAGAGCATATCTAACCACGCCTGTATTCTTCTTTTCCACCATAGATCTTTTCTTTTGTCACTCCCTATTATTATTATTATTATTATTATTATTATTATTATTATTATTATTATTATTATTATTATTATTATTATTATTATTATTAAGGCGGCGAGCTGGTAGAATCTTTAGCATACCGGGTGAAATGTTTAGCGGTATTTCCTCTGCCTCTACGTTCTGAGTTCTAGTTCTTCAAAGGTCGACTTTACCTTTCATCCTTTCGGGATTGATAAATTAAGTACCAGTTGAACACTGGGGTCGATTTAATTGACTCATCCCCTCCCCTAAAAGTTGCTGCCCCTGTGGCAAAATTTGAAACTATTATTATTATTATTATTATTATTATTATTATTATTATTGAGTGAGAGAGCAGTGCATGCCATCAAAGTGACACTGGGGTAAAATATACGAAGCCCAGTATACCCATCATGACTACTTGTCTGATAAGGAATTAAAATCGAAACCACATCAAAGACTAAGCTCGGCGGAATATTATCTACATTCAGTGACGTTGAGCCTTTGCCTGTCATGTGTGCCACGTGTGATATACTGGGCATGTTTCCCAGGTGTCCGTGTTTCATATATGGTATGCATTCCCAATTGGGAACTATTAGGCTAATTATTTCAAGCCTATTATTTGTAATTGTGCTTTTTGCTCTTAACCTTTTGCCTGTCCAAAGAATTTTCATAAGCTTGCCCTAAACGTCCATACTTGTTTCAGACTTTTCGTTAGCTTTCCTTTCGTACGTCCTAAGTTACTCTAGAAAGAATTAGCCTAATAATTGTTATAAGTGCTTCTAACACAGACACAAGGGAAGAAATTTAGGGGTTTCCAGCCCAACTGTGGGCGATTTCAACTGTTGAGTGGGCGATGTGTAACTGATGAGAAAATGATAGGCGACTGGAAATTTTGGTGGGCGATATAGGAATCTGAGTATTAAGAAAGCATTTCAAGATATGCTAACCAAAAAAATTTGCAAAGGAGATATGTAAAAGTCCTGTTTAAAAAAGCAAAAAAAAAAAAAAAAAGCAGGAGGCTAAATGGAAATAACCGGGCCACATTCCTTGATAAATACACCTTTAGACAAAGAACATTTTGGTATTTTCTATAGTTCTTCGGACAAAATGGTATTTTTTTTTTTCGGATATAAATCAGATTAGGTAAAAACAAGAACAACTTTATGTCAGGCAATGAGAGAGCACACGTAAAATTGACACTAGATAACTTCTAGGAACTCAACTGACACGCTGTAGACAAGGAGGTGCGGACAACAATGCCAGACAAAATATGAGAATCCCAAGAAGGGATCTATTCACAGCTCAATGCACATGCTCGTATAAACAGACAGCCACTTGAAGTTGTTGGATTGTATTGATTGCCAAGTGATTGTAACACTCTTGTGTTTTTGCATTTGTGAATTATTGAAAACGAACTTCGTTTAACAATATAACTTGGCGAACGAAAATTTTATTATCTATTGTTTCTACTATTTTCTCTGCGTATTGCACAGATTTTAAACGCCGCAATGTCTCCATTTAAGAAAATTTGTCGTCAATACAGCATTGATTGTTTATCTTATGGGGGTTTGTCGCTTCTCTCCAGAGCAGTCAATCATCTATGTGCCATATGTGCAACAAAACTTTAAGCAACGAAACCGTGAAGCATTCACGCTTAAAGTATCATTTATATTCTAAGCATGAAGGAAAAACCTTTGGCATATTTATTACAAATTAAAGCCGCATTCGAAAAGTGGAAAACGTTAATCTCTAAATTTCAGAAAGCAACCAGGCAGCAAGGTAACAGGATAACTGCAACGGACAACATTGCATTACTTGCCGAAAGGCTGGTACATCCTACATATTACTGCGACATCAACTGTAATGCATAAAAAGCCTGACGCAATTATCAAGACAATTCCACTTAGGTATAACACAATTTCTTGATGTATAGATGAAATAGGCCACCGACGTCAAACATCAATCCACAATCTCTGTCAACACCAAACGCCCAGGAAAATTGACGAAAGGGGTCTTGTTTCACGAGGACAATGTCCTTGGTTGCCGCGTGTGATTGTGGCCTTGCGTAATTGTAGCTGATCAGTCTTCCTATTCTCCTAATTCTGCCCTATCTGACTATCATTTGTTCCTCAGCATAAAGAAAAAAACTCTTGGCT
Organism: Octopus bimaculoides; assembly: GCF_046866305.1. Classification (NCBI taxonomy): domain Eukaryota; kingdom Metazoa; phylum Mollusca; class Cephalopoda; order Octopoda; family Octopodidae; genus Octopus; species Octopus bimaculoides. The sequence goes on along the minus strand of NC_142930.1, from coordinate 74,479,793 downwards.
TGGGACCAGTATCGCAGTGATGATAACGTCATATTATGTAACCAAGCGAGGTGACTTGCGGTTAAAGATGAATAATTCTAAGCTCAATGTGTCTGCACTAGCTGCATCACGCCAGACACAGGGGTCGCATTGATGATATTTAAAAACGGTATGTATGTGCCAAAATACTTAATGTTACTGCTTTTGATATTATTTTCAGTAAAGACTTTTGTAATGCAAAAATTTGTTTATTTAAAAGAAAATTGGTAACGGTTTGTTACTTGTTCATAAACTGAGTTTTTGAAACGGTTACACTTTTAATTATACCTAAAAGTACCTATCATGAAATCTGATCATCCTTTATAATTCAATTTAATAAAATACAATTTTAAATGGTCACGTTTGCGTTCGTTTGTTTTTTAACACGATAATAACAGTACCTGCATATCAGCATTATTTGTTACCGCCCTTTGGTATTTGGTTTTTACTGTATCCTAAAATGTCAGTTTACGAATCAGTTATAAATATTTACCAAACATTTTTGGTACGCTTGTGAATATTTACTATACAGAGGGGCGTCGGAAAATGGGCGATAATGCAACCAAGGGTTGGGAACCTCCAGTAGAATCGATTATATCGACAAAAGTATTGAATTTACCAACCTTTGGAGGAGGAAAGGCAGAGTTGACGCAGACAAAAGTTGAACTCAGAGCATTAACTGCTATAACAAAATACCACAATGCATTTTGGCCGATGCTTTAATGATTCTACTAATCTGCCACTCTTTATAAAGAGACGAAAATAGTTACTGCAAAATATTTTGTTTGGCGCGCTAACGATTGTCAACCCACCGCTCTTACTATGAATAGTTCTAATATAGAACCATCTAAGACAAAGCCTATTAATTTTATTGCTGTTCTTATGGAAGTTCCCATCTGAAGTCAGGATCGTGCGGGTTTTAATATTTTTACGTTGTGGTTTAAAGTTTCTCTTGGTTTTACGAAAGAATCATGTACAAGGTGGTGCAAAAGTAGGCTTACAGTTATACAGTTGTATATTTTATTCTTTTATTTAAAAAAAAAACGTTGTATAATGTTAGTCCCATAAATGCTCAAAATGTCCACCTTGAACATTGACACATTTTTAGAGTCTATCAGCCACACTGCGACACACACGACACAGGTCAAGGTCAGTGCTGATTTCCAGGCAGGCCTCTGTAATGAGCCCACGTAGTTAAAGCAGATTGCTTGGTTTTCTCCGGAATACCTACTCTTTCACAACACCCCAGCAAAAAATAATCCATGGGCATTAGGTCTGGGGAACGGGGTGGCCATTTAGTAATCCCACGTCACCCATTCCACCTACCTGGGAATGTTTCACTGAGAAAATTATGCACATGAATTGCATAATGCGGTGGTACCCCATCCTGTTGGAATAACACGTTACCAAAGTTCGGCATAGCCTGTATTGCAGGCACCACCTCCTTGCGCAAAATTTTAAGGTAGTTGTCACCGTTAAGTGTGCCCTCAAAAATGACAGGCCCAAGGACTCTTGAATGCGACAGACATACCCAAACAGTGACACGTGGCTGATTCATCACAGTTGTTAGTGTTAGGTAAGGCCACATCCAACGAAACAATCTTGTCAACGAATTGCGGGTTTTCATAAATCTCATTCAGCATGACTTCTACGAACTCCACACGACGATCTGGATCATCCTCTGTTAGGTGTTGCAGAAGTCTAGGTCGGTATGGTTTGAAGTTCAGTTTTATTATGAGACGACCGAGGGACCTTCGTGAGGTGCTCGTCTGGTAGGCTTCTTAGGGCTATTCACAAAAGTCAATGCTACCTGCATTGAGTTTCCTTAGTGGCAACAATTCGAGGACGTCCGGATTTTGTGGCGTTCTTTACTGAACCTGTCTCTTCGAATTTGTCTCATTTTGTAGCGAGACCAATTCCTATTATTGCATATTGAAAACATTTGACTTATATAGGCTCCTCACATTAATCTGTAGTGATTGGTTAAAATACTTATCATGTGAGTGGACATTTGTTGTGATTGGTTGAGTGTTGCACGGGATTGAAGGTCCAGTTATGTTGTGCGTAATATATTATGATTTGAAGAAATAGATTTTCTGTGGTCTGCTATCAAATATAAACATTTTTTTTGCCAAAACTCCATCCTTGTATCAGCAGAAAATGCTGTTATTAAATTCAACTTTTTCTTATCATTGTAAATATTTCCAGTAGAAATCTTAAGATAGTTCACAAAGAAACTATGAATTGTATGTGTGTTTCTTGATGCTGTAAACTCAAGCACAAAATGAATAGATCTTATAAAAGATAGATAATAGATTTAACAACCAGAAAACAGATGCACAGACGGCATCCTTGGAGTTTTATATATGTCGGTCTATGTTCAGATGTTTATGAGCCTTTCAAAAGCAGCACCTACTACACCAGCAACTTTGATTTGGGGTAGAGTAAGACGCCTTTTTCATAATCAGCCTATATTATCATGATGTTTTATCATATTTTAATAAAAATTGAGTCAGCATAACCTACTCTTTATAGATGCTCCGTGTACCCCTATACTCTGCTCTTTCCATCTACAAGTTACAAACTTGTGGACTTGGAGTATGTATGTATGTATGTATGTATGTATGTATGTATGTATGATTGTATGTATGTATGTATGCATATATGTATGTATGCATGTATGTATATATATATGTATGTATGCATGCGTGTATGTCTATATGTACAAGCTGAGAGAAAGAGAGAAAGAGCAAGATATATATATATATATATAGAGAGAGAGAGAGAAAGAGGGTGTGTGTATGTGTGTGTGTATGAGTGTATATATGTATGTGTGTGTGTATGTGTGTGTGTATTTTCTGATAAAAATGATAACACAATGCCAAGAATTAGCCTCGTGCCAACAAGAAATTTCTTTTAGTAATAGTTTTTGGCAGGTTGATGTTCTCTGCGTCATTTGTGTGTCTGTATCCGCGCACGCGCGCGTGTGTGTACTTGTGCATATGCTTGTGTTTTTGTAGGAAGGGAGGGCGTACTAGGTTAATGATAATACGGATATCCATTAATGTATCAACTTTCTCCATGAGTTAATCAATGCCTTATGTATAAAACGGCAATAAAAGAAAAGAAAAAAAGAAAAAGACAGCCAAAGTAATGAAGAAGCAACATGTCTGATGTGCATATTAGTTCTTTGTTCAACTTATAAAATTTGACACTTTCAATTACAGCCAATATTACTGCTTAGATGTTAGTTTACGTCAGTCCCCAAATAGCCTTTTGTTTTCCAACTGCAAATTTAAGAATATCAAGTCATGATACTTGTAGAATATTAATTACAGATTTTGGGCGGTGTCTCTCAATGTCTAAACAATAATAAATGCACATTTCTCAGTTTTAAGCATATTTTCAAAAGAACAAAAACGATTTATGCTGTATATCTCGTAAACAGTTGTAAGGTTTTGTTATGGTCGAAAGCAGCAGTGTTGGTACTTTCCTTCCTTCCTTTCTTCCTTTCTTCCTTCCTTCCTTCCTTAAAGACTAAGAATTTCTACTGTAAACTTTGCAAAGAAACTTCTTTTATAAAAGTCTTCCTTTCGGTTGAAACCGAATAGATTACTGCATCGGAACGATTAGATGCTGCGTATGGGAATCGCAGTTGTCCAAATATCATGATTCCTGTCTCGGCCTCAGGCCCGTCGCCAGACTTTAGTGCCTGGGGATATTTAAGAATATTTTGGGTGGCTACTAATTTGTAATAATGCCAAAGTGGAGTTTCGAAATAAGTGTATCACTGTAAACCTGAGGGTGCACCAGTGAGTGAGGTAGTGCCGTCTAGTGCATCTGCTTAGCGACGGGCATGCTCGGTCTTGTTTATGCAATCAATCTAAAGTATAAGGCTTTGACGTTTGGCACTAGTCTGGCTGGAGGAACCGTTCGTTAGTGTGATCGCCTTTAGATTGGTACGCCTTGTTTTCTATCTGGGATGAACTGACTTATCCCTTGCTGTTTCCAAGACCTTCATGAAATAGTGATTGTTGGCTTGTCCTACTGTGATTCACGTATTAGAAAACAAACTGCTGGGTGGATAAGATGTCGAATTACCAGCTCATAGGTCATGAATTCAACTCCGGTGTCGACGTTTCGATAAGACAGAATTTTAAATTCATCTAGTTGTAAGGAATAGATGCCATATCATTTGAAAATGCTACCTGCAATAGACCGGCATCCTAACCAGAAGATGGTTTGTCTCTCAATTAAGTAATATCATAAGACAAGAGCTAAACATTGATACTTAGAACATAAAAAAAAACAAACAATTAGATTTCAACAATCACTAGCTTTCTTTTTGACTTCTGGAGTCATAGTACAAGAGAATACCGTTGCGAAACCTGTCAGAAATTTTCTGTGAATTGTGTTATCGCAGTTTCAGTCTTTCAACTTTTTTCTAATCTCTTAAAATAACGAAGAGGATTCTCAATCCCCTTTGTTATTTGGATAATTTCAGAGGTAGTGTAAAGATATGATATTGACAAAGAATTTTAAGAGGAGGTGTAGGTTGATTACATCGACTAATCACTGTTAAAAATTGCTGGTACTTCATTTTATTGACCCCCAAAAAGATGAAAGCCAAAGTTAATCTCGGCGATATTTGATCACTGAGCGTAAAAAGCCGGAAGAAATCCGTTCTTGCAGTTCTACTAATCCACCGCCCTTTGTTTCTAACACTAACAAAAGCACATAGCCATAAATTTGTGGTGAGGGGCTAACTAAAAACAAGATATTTTAATTTATCAATCATAGAGGAACGAAAGGCAAAATAGACCTATACGGGATTTGAACTTACAGCAAATCCCGCCTAGGTTAGAAAATTTAGAGTACAACCTCTTGACATTGAATCGTCCAATAGGAAAATAGTCCGATGATGAAGTCAACATCTTGGTACGCGTGTTAATAACATCTTCGAGTATAAAGCCGATACAAATATCTTACAGACTATCACTGTTCACCTTATCTTGACACAATATTACACACGCATTCTATAAAGATTTAGAATGTCCTTTTAGACCCAAACTCCAACTTCTTGTAAACGGAAGTGAGAGACATACTGTCGTAGAAATCGCTTCAAGTTTTTCCCATTTCACACCCACTAATAAGCGGTGGTGCATTCTCGAGACCACTTTGAACGTGCAAGAGTTCTCTCCTCGATCTATCACATATAAATATACCCCACTTCACACTGAAACCCACACGCCGATACAGAGACACACCTATATACACAGAAAGACACAAACACACAGATACACGAACGCGCGCGCACACATAGACACACAAACACATTGACACAAACATACACACATATGCACACGTACATATACATGCATACATACAAAGAAACATACACACATAAGTACGTGCATAAACACACATACGCACATGCATAGCCGTGCTCAAACACACTCGTATTAATATACGTCTCAGTGTCCTATGAAGTGCTGACAAGCAGTGAAATAATCCCACTAAAAAACATAAATTTGTGACGAAAGGAAGCTTGGTTAACAAGTTTTTCTTTATGTCCCATTAAAATTCATCATTAATAAACTTAAGAGTGGGTGTTATCGGCGTATGTGTGGGTGTGTGTGTGTGTATGAATGGGTACAAATATACGGTCATGTCACACACACACACACAAACACACGCACGCACGCACACACAAATACACACGTACACACACACACACACATTTACTTATACATGCATGCATAATGTATGTATGTATGTATGTATGTATGTATGTATGTATGTATGTATGTATGCATGCATGTATGTATGTATGTATGTATGTATATCTATATATCTATCTATCTATCTATCTATATATATATATATATTGGTGAGTCTGTGTGGTTAAGAGGTTAGCTTCGCAGGTATGTAGTTCTAAGTTTGATCGCGCTCCTCTATATTAATGTAGATTCGAGTTCATCAATGCCATATGAGGGGAAGTTAATAGGTGGAAACAGTATGGAAACCCTTCAGCTTTCGTAAGGCGTTTTTTATACCCAAAGCGAATGCAGCTGAGATTGCAATATTACTATCGTAAATATCTTATATTTCCCCCCAAGACAAGTATACATAGAAACAAAATCGGTCACACTGCCTCTCTCTTAAAATATTTTTTTTAGTTCGCTGAAGATGGTATAGATACAGATCAACATGAATGCTTTACATTAATATATTTACAACTAGAAACCAGTGACGGGTCGTAGATAAAATTAGTAGGGGTGATGCTTCAGAAAATTTTTAGCAGTTGTTTCAATATTGTGTAAAAAGAAACAAACATATAAAAAGAAAATTTATGCATAAACTTGATCGGTTTGCGTTTCAGCCACTGCGGGGTTGGGTGTTTAATTTGTTCACTGAAAACCGCCACGAATTCCCCACTGCTTTTCAAAAATCCCCCCTAAATCACAAAGTAGGTGGGGTAGGGGAATCTGCCCTATTTTTCAAATCCTGGCAGCAACATTGTAGCTGGAAGAAGAATAATAATCGAATTCTATACTTTACCACATTCAAGAGTATAAACACGTTTTTAAGCACAACACACCCGGAATAAAAAAGAAACACATTTCATCAGCACTCCAGGGTCGGCACTGCATGAACGACAGTGCTCTTTCTCCCTAGCGGGCAGCTTCCTATCTCGGACATGTGAGCATGTGCAAAGCAGCCAAACACCGCGTCGCTGGAACTGTGAAGCGCACAGTTCTATACAAGGATTTTTGTATATTTTTCATAAACTAAGGGGTAGCTACTGACATTAAGCATAAGGATTATATAATGTACATGTTATGAAGAAAGAATTAAAGAAGAAAGGACTCATTATATTGAATGTTATCGATAATATCGAGTGGAAATAGGGGCTGCTGCAGTTCCGCAGTGCTTATACACGAGCCGCCACTGCTAGAAACAGCTTATCTAAGTGTCGTTAGGTAACACTATGCATATTGAACAAACATTTGTTTTTGTGTTCTTTCTAGTGCTATTTAGTTGGCGATATCGTATATATTATGTTGGAAAGAAAGTCCCTTCGAATTTCAAGATGGAAAAGAAACTAATGCTTCTTTGATCTTAATTGATATATTTAATCAAGATAATACTTCCCCTCGTTTTCCACAACATCATCCCATTTAACTGGCAAATTGTTGATCTCCCGGGTGTAAAATTCTTCAGGTGTCGAAGCAAAGAAATACTTAATATCAATTTTTTCAACCTCTTCACAATTAATGAACTGTTTTCCCTCTAAATAATGTTGCACTGATCAGAAAAGATGATAGTCAGATGGAGCAAGGTTAGGAATGTAAAGCAAAACTTCTATATTCTTTTCCTGAGTGACCTGGGAAATATTTGCTCTTGCATTATCATGTAAGAGCAACAATACTTCTTTGCATTCACTGCTTCGTTTTTGCTGAACACTTCATGATAGATGACACCTTCATAACCCACTAAACGCAGAGCGTAACTTTTTTCGTGTGAAGTCCAGCTTTGGGGATGGATTCTTCATTTTCGTTGTTTACGTTGGAAATCGTTTTAGAGAATCCACTTTTCATCACTTGTGATAATTCTACTCGGGATAAAAATCGGTAGCAAGACTGCTCTTCAATGACAGGCAGAGGGCAACTAAGACGCAGTCAAATGATAAGGGGACCGTCTGACCAAGTTAAGTTTATGAAGGTATTTTATGATCGAATTGAACTGTTTCGCTAATTTCGCTAATTTCCGTGCAATCAGCTTTGGGTTTTCGGATCTGTTCAGCCTGGCTCACAGATTTTTTAATTAATTTTTTTAAATCAAACTGTTTGAGACTTCGAATACTGGTGGAATATCTCACGAAGAACACGGTTTACTTTGAACATTTTTGACAAAATTTTGTATTTTAGAAGTTATTTCGTGTTAAAGTTGTCGTATTTGGGTAATTTTAACCAATCAACGACGTGTATTCGGTTGAAGAAAGCTATTGCTGTTTGCGATAGTAATCGAAGAGGAACAACTTCCGGGTCATTTCTACTTAATGTCACCACTGTTCTATTTTATTTTTTGTTTACTGCCTGTGTTCCATATTACATGCTTTTTTAATTATATTTTTGGCTACCGCGTCGGAGTAACCAGTAAACATATAGAGCTACGGGTCCGCAGCTAGCTTTTTTTTGTTGTTGACGTGTATGTAGTTTCAAAATGCCTTATTTTACAACTATGAGATGTATTGTTATTGTCATGATTTTATCTTACTATAACCAATGTTTCGGAGACTTGAAGCTTCATTTTCATTGACAGCTCGAATGCTTCACGTCGGATGTCCCACAATGGCCGCAGTCCAATGACTGAAACTAGTAAAAGAAAAGAAAAGAAAAGAATGCACGCGCGTGTTTATATTTGTGTGTATTTGTGAGATAGATAGGTTGTTTGTATGTATATATGCATGCATACACGTATGTGTGTATGTATGTATGTATGTATGTATGTATGTATGTATGTATGTATGCATGTATGTATGTATTATGCATGCGTGTATGTATGTCTCTATGTGCGCATGTTTGTGTGTGTGTGTGTGAGCGCGCGCGCATTTGTGCTTGTAAGTAAGTGAGGATAGTCGCACGCGCATGCGTGTGTGCGTGTTTGTGAGTTTGAGGTTGTTCGTTGGACTAAAAAGTCTCAGAGAGAATGTTTATGTATTATTTACGTTTGGCTGCAGAGCTGCGTGTGTGTGTGTGTGTGTGTGTGTGTGTGTGTGTGTGTGTGAGGGAGAGAGAGAGAAAGAGAGAGAGAGAGAGGGAGAGAGATGATAGATGTGTTTGTATCTATGGGACGATGTGGGTGGGAATTATGAGTTTATGTATTAAGTTATAGGAAAGGCTGCTGTAATATACAACAGTTGGAAGTGCTTGATAATATTGCGTATGAACTAATTATTTCTTTTCACTCGGTACAAGTTAAGGCTTTGAAAGGAAAGTATATAGTCGTCTGAAATGAGGCTATGAACCTTATACTAGGATATGAGGCTATGCCCTAGGAAATGACACTATGCCATGTGACATTCATATCCTTCTTTTCATAGCGATTTGTGATGGAATACTTTTATTAACTTAAGATTATATTGTTTTATATTATTTTGGAAAGTGTTTGTTCTTGATGTTTTTGTAAGACACTTAGTCAATATTTTTCAGTCACATGATGCGCCAATGAATATGCAAATCATCGTTTCAGATCTCGCTCTTCATGGTGCAAATAACGATTTAGAAACAAAAACCACTGGATGCTTTTCAGGCCTTTCTCTCTGTTCATAGAATTAAGGAATGTCTCGGAGTAGGTTGCATGCTTGAAAGGTTAAAGAGGGATGAAAATTGATATCATCTGACTGGAAGTCTATGGTCGGTAGTAATGAATAAGTCAGGGGTCAGCAACTTCTTTGCCTCTACGGGCCGGATCGAGTATTAATGACGGATAGCGGGCCGGACGAAGGCCGTAACAGAATAATTACGGAAAATTACGCAAGCTAAAATTTACTCACGAGTGTTGACTATACGTAAAATAATAATTTGTATTAACCACAGATGAATGTAGTAATGGAAAAACATCATTTATTCAATTTAAGACATCGTTGGAATTATTTGTTTAAAAAATCGTAAAACTACATATCAGCCAAAAAATTAATGGGAAACTTAGTGTTTTTTGTTCCTTGAAAGCTTTTCAATATTAGGCTTCAAACTTGTTGATGCCAAGAGAAAGATATTATCAAGATGATTATCAGTTAATCTTGTTCTCAAATTGTTCTTAGTTTGCTTCAATTTGGAAAATATTTGCTCACACTGATAAGTGCTTCCAAACAAAGATGCAATCTTTTTTGCACGATTCACTAAGTTGGTATACTTCCCACTTGGAAAAATATATTTTGCATAGAAGTCAATCAATGAAACATCTTTAGAATGAAATTTTGATCTCAATATGTCGTCACACTGCATATCAGTCAATTCTATTTGAAAATATTTTGATACTGTCTCCATCTCCGCATCAAATGGCGTAACAAACAATTTAAACTGATTTGCACGCAGACTAAAGTCAGCAAAACGTGATGCAAATTCATTTCTCAAATCCTGGATTATATTCACAAATACTTCTGAATCCTGTGATTTCCTTGCTTGAAATGATGGAAAATGCGCATAAATTTTATTTCGAAGTTGATGTTCCCACAACTGTAGCTTTTTTTCAAAGGCAACAATATGGTTATACATTTCATTTACGAGCTGAGTTTTACCTTGAAGTTATAAATTTAAGTTATTTAAATGAGTTACAATATCCACAATAAAAGCCAATCAGGATCTCGAAAATGTGAACTATCCACACGATTGCTTTCGAGAAATATCATCACCTTTTTGTGTAAGGCAAGTACTCTTAGCATTGATCCTCGGCCAAGCCAGCGAACATCGCAGAAATAAGCAAGGTCACCACATTCTGCCTCAATATCTAGCAAAAACTATTTAAATTGATAAGGATCTAATCTACGAGATAGGATCAAATTCATGGCCTTCATAACAATATCCATAACATTCTTAAATTTCAAAGACTTGACACACAATGTCTCGTGATGTAATGAATTTTTACAAGTTTATGTGTGATTTCCAAGGCTTTCTATATGTTCTTTTAACAGTGCAACAAAACCTTTTTTTTTGTCCTACCGTTGCTGGGGCATCATCAGTTGTGATGCCAATTAGCTTCTAAAAATGAAACTTAATTTCTGATATTATTTTCAACAAAGCTTCAAAGATGTCTGCTCCGGTTACGGTTTTCTCGAAAGGAATTAACCGAATAAATTCTTCAAAGATCTGAAAAGTTGAAGTCACTCTTCGCACAAAGACAGCAAGTTGTGCAGTGTCACTTAAGTCTATATTCTCATCGACTGCAATTGAAAAATATTTTAATTCACTGCAGGCGTTGATTAATTGATTTTTAACATCTGCTGACATTTCTTCAACCCACCGTGTAACAGTTCTCGGAGACGGGCTGATAGTTTTCAAATGAAAACTTTTTTCTGGACAAACAATATCCAACATTACTAATAAGCAGTCTTTAAAAAATCACCACCTGCAAAATGTTTCAGCTTTTCAGCGTTGCGTTTTGAGACTTCATAGCCAGCAATTGTATTTGCCACATTTTCGCCTTTGCTGTTTTTTAAAAATGACTGTATTTTTAGCCAAAAGCGAGACAGAAATGTTCTGCATTTAGCGGAGCGGTGTCAACTTTAAGGTTGTACCCTGTGAAATTTATAGTTTAGCGTCTGTGAAATGACTTGTTCATTGTATGTTTCTAAATAAACAGAAATACCTAATTTCATTGTTGGTTTCTAAATAAACAGAAATACCTAATTTCATTGTTGGTTTCTAAATAAACAGAAATACCTAATTTCATTGTTGGTTTCTAAATAAACAGAAATACCTAATAAAATCAACATGTATCACCTTACTGTTTCTTTTGTTTCTTCATTGTATGTTTTTAGTTTTTTTTACATTTGCTATTTGAATATATTTGTCTGCATATGTTTACTTTATGCGTATTTCAGTATCATGTATACCTGTCATGTATTTGTTCCAAGAAAAACAATACCTGTATCTTATATGTTTTTGCATGCAGAATTAAAAAATAACGTCAAATTATCCGTATCCCATACAGTTTCTCTTTTCCACGATATCCCTCTCAGTTCCTGTTGAGTGGGCTAAATTTCAGTTAAGCTGTTGAAATGTGAAGTTAACGGTTTAAGAAATACTCCTCGTTTAAATGTTTATGAATAGAATTAACCTAGTGAAATAGTAAATCCAGCTGAGTCAATGAGTCCCTGAAGCTTGGCAATATTGAGTCGATGAGTAAACAGATGCTTTGTCAGTATTGTGCTTGAAGTGTAAGTGTGCGGTTGTGTACTAAGTTCACATATTCCGTTCACCCTCATAATACCAAGAAACTGTATAAATATCGCAAACAACTTTTGCTATATATGAAAAATATGTAAAATATTAAGACATTTGACGAAAAATATGTATAATAAAATTCTACTTGATGAATATAAATTTTTATTAAAACAAAGCACGCGGGTGAAAAGAATCTCGTTGTGTGAAGAATCAACACAACATGCGGGTGAAGTGAAATACAGCACAACGCGCGGTCGTCAATGTAACAAGCTGTTAATGCCTCACTGTCTGTTGAGTGGCTAAAATTGCCCAAATTTCCCAACTTTAATTCCAAATAACTTCAGATTCTTTAATTTAAGAGATAAAGTAATTGGTTGATCGTAATCAAAATTCAGAGTTGTATCGATACACCAAAATTAAAAGCAATCTGAGCAAAATTAAAGGGGGCTCATTTTGCGAACGAAACTAACTAGATCCATCTTTTGTTTTATTTTTTACGCGGGAGTGGTTGTGATTGGGTAGAGAGGTTTCGAAATTGCATTGTTATTATTATTATTATTATTATTATTATTATTATCATTATTATTATTATTATTGTTATTATTTTTGTGTTGTGTGAGCGGAAATGATGAGCGAAGCCCTGCGTGCGCGACGAATTTTTTAATTGTGTTTTTGCTGTCAAAGCGTTCATATCCGGTTGGTGATGGACATTAGGTAGAGTGAATCAGAAGATTTGTGGAAGAATGTAACAGCAGCTTTTTTATTGTATTCGAAAGTCTCGTCTCTCATATTACAATAAATTTAAATTTTAAATAAATAACTCATTGGGCATCAGTTCTCGAGGGCTGGATCCGGCCCGCGGGTCATAGGTTGCCGACCCTTGGAATAAGTTATAATTGTACAAAAGGAAAATCATGAGAGACGAAACTCAGTCTTGGTACACTAGAGTTGATAGGATGGGGCTTGGAAAAAAAGATTCATCCATCTCTTAGAAGCAGTTTCACAGGAAACTTCTAAACCAAGAGTTTTCAGCCAGTGAGACTATTGGTTGTTAAGATGTTAAAATGTTGACAAAGTTATCTTTAGGATTTGTAATCAAAGCTACGTTCTGACAGTTACCTGTGTTAACGTCGCCCTTTCAGAAGCTGTTTCTGAAGGGCCTTTCCCGTACGTCTTAGGATCATATTCATTACTTGGGTCATGTTTAAAACTATGAAAATCTTCTTTGTGAGTCTATCATCCGTACACACCAGATGATTCACACATACCAGTTCGTCGTCGTCGTCGAAGTAGTAGTAGGAGAGCGAGCAGCCATTTAGAGGCTGCTTCATTGGCTTGTGACCTCTAATATATAGTACATGGTATATAGCATATCTAGTATATTGTGTATCATATATTGTATATCTAGTTGTTATCAAGCCATTTATCAGCCCTGATTTCTTATCTAAAGAGTTTTAACCATAACTATTTCGGTTTCTTTTTTAGACATACCATATTTAGGATGTAATAATCCAGCCTATGATTCCACGCAGATTTGGCTGTTATTTCTAATGAGTAGAGTGTTACTCAGAGAGGTTCCTTTGATTTATGTTAAATTATGATCCCTATATCGATACGTACATACAAGAATATTAGCATCTGATTATTCATTCTACTTTGTGGTATACATGATTTTTCTTGAGTATTTCCTGTGAGACCGTTCCAGGTTTCTCGTTTATGGCACACAGTTTAGATTTCGGTACCATAAAGGAACACCAGAATTTCAACTACTTCATATACGAAAGTCTTTCAATTGGCTTTTATATCATGGTAAAGAAAGCTCTTAAAGATTAATTTCCGGTAAGCGTAATTACCTTTATAGTAATTTGAAAAACATTATATCTTGTCATCTCTAGTTATTATTAGATCAGACATGTGGATAAATGATGAAGAGCAATTTGATTTGAGCACTTGCACTTTAATTCTTTGATTTTTAGCACCAAAGTTTTAGATCATTCATTTCAACGCAAAGGGTCGGGAAAGGGCAGCAAAGAGAGAAATATATTGGAAAGTTAAGCTCTGCCGTGGTAACCAAACGTTACCACGGCAGAGACAAAAACGCTTTTACATTGGGAGCAGCTGATTCAGGAAGCAATCTGGAAGGAGATGGCCCTGGATAAGCCCGAACGCTCAGCACAGAAATAAAATCAACTATATCCTTGCCGACAAATGGCACATACTGATGATGGTCATCTCGTCAGTAGTGCCATTCAATACCGCAGCGACCATTGCTTGCAGCGGACGAAGATCGTGATCTATGAAATCAGAGAAGAGGGCCCTGCGCATCTCGATGAAGAATCAATGCGTCAAGGTTTTCCATATGATGCAGCTACAGGATGCTATCAAGAAGAAATTTTGAAGTTAACTTGAGGAGATTGATGACGACTACAATTCACTGGTTAAGAAAATCAGAAGCTGCATGTGAAAGGCAAGAACTGCAACATGAAAAGTCCCCTCGACTATTCCGTTCTCTGCAAAGGAATAAGACAAATCTGGGAGCAGGAAAGGAACAGTCCAAAGAGATGCAGAAGAAAGATGGTACTCGATAGGTAGGAGGTTACTGTGCTCAAGTACAAAGAACTAGCTCACGGTAAATGACGTTACTTGAAGGAAGATGGAAGAAGCATGCAAAATCTTCTACACCGACCTTAGTAAATCTTCAGTGAAGCTCGAACCTCCTCTCCCACAAATGATGGAAGGAGTGTCACCTTTTCTGGTCATACAAATGTGTGAGCGTGTGTGTGTGCGCGTACGCGCGTGCGTTACACACGTATGCGAGGGGTGTATGCATGTGTATGTGGGTGTAAGAGAGAGAGAGAGAGAGATAGAGAGAGAGAGAGGGAGAGAGGGAGAGAGAGAGGGAGAGGAGAGAGAAAGAGAATTTAAGCATTTTCATGAAGGCTAAAAAAGTTGAAATTTTTCAATACAGTGTGATTATGACGTCATAATATCACTGACGTTTATCTAGAACTTTTGTTTCAGAAATTGTCTTTCGCGGTGATAAGAAGCTTGGGAATGTGTGCGCCAGGAGCTTCATCCAAACATCTGAAGTCAAGTGTGAAGTCATCTTGTTTTTGATGTTTCTAGAGTTAGTTTATGCATCTTTGAATTCTTAAACATCCTCTGTAATATGTTGGTTGGTACTATATCATAGTTACATTTACGGTAGTTTTACTGTAACCTTATAAACTTTAAACTGGGGGCTTCAATCAGAAACATATACTCCACTCCCGATACATTCACGCGGAAAAATTTGTTGTAATTAAATAGCAATAAAAGGGATCAACACAAAGTAATGGCTACAAGACTTACAACCATTCGGATATCAACAGACTATAAACATGGTGAGCATTTAAGTAAAAGGTAAGTTTGTTGCTAATAAAACATTTGAGTATCTTTTCAAGATATTTCTATAGTAAATCAAAATAGTTTCTTCAATAAATGCTGAATATATTGTATATACATCTCTATTGTTTAAAACACGCAACCACATACACATGTGTGTATGTGTGCATTTGTGTAAGTGTGTGTTTGTATATGTAGTGTGCATCTGCCAGTCTCTTGCATATGTTCTCTTTCTCATCTTCCTTCTCTTAGTCTTCCTTATTTTGTCTCAATCATCCAAACCCCGCAGATACACATTGTTTCCTTATGTGTATGCGTGTGTTTGTATGTGTGTGTGCATTTGGGTATGTGTATGTGTATGTGTGTGTGTGTGTGTGTGTGTGTGTGTGTGTGTGTGTGTGTGTGTGTGTGTGTGTGTGTGTGTGTGTGTGTGTGTGTGTGTGTGTGTGTGTAAAACATATATATACATAAATCTTTAATATCTACACAAAATTTCCAAGTATCTACGATGGGTACATCGACATTTTAGCTCCACTTGATAGGAATAATAACTCAGTTTCTCTTCAATCACAATCTATTATTTTAGTTTCAATCCAGCAACTTTTAGTGTTTGGCCCTGACTTTTTTATTAATGCTCATATGAGAACCGAGAGCTAGAAAAATGGCTAAATCATATAGAAGAATAGCTTTAGGAATCCAGGTGACTGCGATGGCACTGTTCCTTTTGACGTTTGAATAAGCGGTGTATCGGGAATGAAGCTAGAATAGCTATATCATATAGCAGAATAGCTTTAGGGAATTCAGATGACTGTGCGATGGCACTGAGAAAGCCACAGGTGAAGTGGAAGACCTATTTGTCGAGGTTTCTTTTGACATTTGAATAGGCTGTATGCCCAAGGAGAATTGAAAGATTCAGTTTCAAATCTGAACTAGGGTGAGACTACGACTACAGATTTAGGTTTGCGCGTGTCTCATCCTCATTTTCTGCTGCACGTCGTGCGTTTGTTTGGTATTCAATTTTGACCATTTTTTTTAGGAGACATCTGGTTAGGAATATCAGTAAGTAATAGTGAAATGAAATTACAAATGCTGTGTCCTGTCAACGTTAGTGCCGAAATTCCGACGCTATATTACAGGAATGGAAGGCACGGCAACAGTAAGCAATAGTCCAATGAAATTACAAATGCTGTGTCCTGTCATTCAGATTTAGGTTTACTCGTCCTGTATGTATGTATTATATAAGAGAAAAACATGTAATAACTGAAGTAGAAAAAAGATGGATTTCATATACGAACTTCTGTTTGTTCTTCAAGTTTCAATCCAGCAACTTTTATTAATGCTCATGGCAAAATAAAGTGGGATAGGAACCTGTAAGGACTTAAATTTGAATGAGGCATTAGATGGTATAACTGTTACGCGAGAAACGAAGACGGTATCACGTTTACTAAAACATGTGAGAATATTTGCCTCAATGTAGTTCGTTTGTGTACAGTTAGTGTTGCCTCCCTTGAACCATTTACTTTCACTTTATGGGACAAACAAACACCCGAACGTACAGAATCTCTTATATATATATATATATATATATATATATATATATATATATATATATATATATATATATATAAAAGAGATTCTGTACGTTCGGGTGTTTGTTTGTCCCAGTCTTGTTCTCACTGTCCTGTTCTTGTTAACACTTTCACCCTCCGCAAAAAACCCAAATCTTATTTAATTTGCTTTGCGAGAAGGACTGTTTCAACGAAGTCTCGTATTGTCCTTGCCTTCGAAACGCGGAGTAGATGAAACAGGGACAACTGAAGAAGGGGTATACTCTTTATGTTGCATGTCTCGTTTCTCTGTTTGCTTGTTTTTTCGTTGTTCGAAAAAAAAAGTTCGTTTTCTATGTTTTCGTTTCTCATTGTGCTTAACGTTTTTTTTTTGATGTCCTGTACCCATATATGCATGTATATATACATATATATGTAGGTATGTACATATATGTATGTATATATGCATATATTTATATACATGCATTATTATATGCATTATTTATATACATATATACATATACATACACATACATATATGGACATAGATATATACACAAACTCATATATGTAGGTACACATGTGCGTTTACACATATATACACATACACACACATACATAAAGATGTATATAGATATGTACATAGACCCAGATACACACACACCCGAAGACAAACAGACACACACACATACACACACTCACATTACACACACACACACACACACACACACACACACACACACACACACACACACACACACACACACACACACACACACACACACACACATTTATATTGACGAAGGCAAAGTATTTTTATACAGAGCCAGAAACCCAGGATCTGGAATTATCCTGTTTTCACTAGTTTATTTATCAATTTGTCTTTTCACCTTGTGCTATATTGAATATATGATGCGGTTTTAGAGTTAGGTTTTGACTGCTATTTCAAGCATGGTGATATATCTTAAATACCTTTATTTATAATTTTAATAATAATTATTACCTATAAGGTTTTTTCTTCCCATGCTGCCACTTGATTTGATCGTTATTTAAATAACGATCTTATCCTTATGTGTGTGAATATATATATATATATATATATATATATATATATATATATATATATATATATATATATTTATATATGTATATATATATTCACACATACATACATACATACATACATACATACATACATACATACATAAATACATACATATGCCTATATACATATACACATCTAGACTGTAAAGTTACAGGTCAAAATACATGCTATTCGGTTACTGTTCATTTTTAGCATATGAGGTTTTAACTCAGGAGGATTAACCCGAGTTGCGGGTGTCAGGTTTGCATTAGTTAGGTATATTTTAGCTGTATGCAGGCACCTGGGTAATTATTCCGTAAATCTGTTTATAATGCGCTCCTTTGTTAACAATATTGAGAGTGATTCTTCGGGACATAACTGGCATTTCTGGGATAATGTGTTATAAGGACTCGCATGTCTAATTATGGACAAAGCTAGGTCATATTTTCCCTTTTCTTCCTTGAATCTCCAAAGTCTAATGCCACATCCATCTCCTACTATTAATTAATACAATACACACATACACACACACATTTAGGATATATATATATGTACCTTTGAGCGTGTACGCCTGTGTATTTGTGTTTGTGTATATGTGTGTGTGTCTCAGTGTGTGCGCGCGAGCGTGCGTGCGTGCATGCGTGTGTGCAAGCATGCGTGCGTGTGTGTGTGTGCGTGTGTGTGTGTGTGTGTGCGTGTGTGTATGAGCGAGAGAGAGAGAGATACGAAGACCAAAAGAATATTTAAGCATTTAAAATGTAGTACAAAGAAGCTTAAATTTTTCCATTGTGTGATTATGATGTCATAATATCAGTGACGTTTATTAGGAGCTTTTGTTTCAGAAATTTACAGTCTTTCAACGTTTCGCGGTGATAAGAGGCTTGGGAATGTGTGTGCCAGACGGTTCACCCAAACATCTGAAGACTTGTATGAAGTCAGCGTCATCTCCACCTAACCAGCATGTTATAGAGGTGCATGAAACGACTCTAAAAATATCAAGAACAAGGTGAAAATGAATCTGACTTCACATTAGTCTTCAGATGTGACGCTTTTACGGATCTGCTATATATAACCCTCTATTGGCTTATCCGTCTGCGGAATTAGCAAACTCTAGTGGTTCTTCAAACGGCACACATACTATCCACGCCCCTGTGTCCAGTGGTACGGTTCTGTTATTTTATGCTTACATTATGTTAGACACTTATGTTTCGTCGGTCAATAGACGCTACAGGCTAAAATTTAAACAAGTTTCAAACATTTTAAAAAGAGTTTAGCCAAGACGAAGAGGAAGTGACCATGCCTTTGGTAGGCCTTGAAAAGGTAGTGAGATTCAGAGAACTACTGCTTAGTTTGAGCATCTATAAGTCCATGCCTGCAGGGGGTGATGGGGACATAGGAACTTCAGAAGTTTTAGTATTTTGAGAATCGGAGAGTGCGAGTCCTAAGTACGTCGGATGCGCTTGACTGTGTGGTGCACAGGTAGCTAATTCAACGAAACAGAGTCTGTTTTAGTGGCGATAGAAAAGACAGAGAATGAGAGTAAAAAGAGCGAGGTTGAAGCGTAGAGATTGTTGTGTATGGACGAACGAGTCTTTGCCAAACACTCAGATAACTTTCTTTTGGATGTTTGAGATTCTGGATGATTGAGATTCTGGATGTTTGAGTGCGTATCAGCGTCGAGTGTGTTTGATATGGGACCAGTGTTTTATTGGGGAGTCTTACTCGAACAATGTAGAAGGTCAATAACGGATCAGAACTCTGAATAGGAAAACGGAGTTTTGGAATACACTTTTAGTTATGTTATGTATGTGAGGTAACCAGGGAAGGTCATCAAAGCTTATGAGGTCTTGCATTTATCATGACTTCGTGTAGAAGATATTAAGACGGTCATGTGAAAGGAACGGTGATGTAGTGTAGGGGTGATGTTGGGTGAAGTGTTGTTATATAGCCATGGTGTAATGCTGTGGAAGTCATGTTGTATAAGAGATGTTATAGAGGTGATGTTCTAAAGATGTGGTTAGATGTTGTGGAGATAAAGTGCTGATTCTGTTGCGCTGGTGATGATGTAATGTTGGTGTTATGTCAGTGATGTTTAATTTTGTGAAACTCATGCTGCGTTTGGTAATGATGGAGTTGTATAGGTGAATGAGTTATGTAGATGATGTAGCAACAATGATACTGTGTATGATATTGTGTGAGACAGTTTGAATGTGGTATAGAGGCTGTGTTGTTTTATAAGTTATATTGTGGTAATTAGGCTGTAGAGTTGGTGGCGATGATAATGTTATATAGGGGATTTGTGATGGTAATATCGTAAAGGAGTGCTGCGTGAGGGATGCTGTAGGGGGTATGCGAAAAATTTTGTTGGGGAGAACAGCTTTTGTTCTAGAAGCTTTCATTTTTCTATTTTAGCCTACACTTATTATCTCATGATGTGGTTTGTGCGTCAAGCATCAAAAGTAAGAAATAAAAACTACATCCTTATGTTGTTTGAATGAACATTTTATTTAGTACGATGTCTATGTATATCTATTAGGCTCCATCTCTACTCGTAGAGATAAACAGCAACAGCAACAACACCGATGAAGACGGCAACAACAACAGTAACAACACCACCACCAACAACAACAGTAAGAACATCAAGCTATACTTGTTCGTTCACACCAACTAAAAGTTGTGTCATCTAGTTGACATGAAACTTGAACCAATCTGAGAAAATGAATCAAAATTGGAATTAGATAAAAAAAAAAAAAAAAAAAAAATGAAGTGGCAAAGCCAACGTAATAAACACCTGCCTCCTTAAATTGGAAGTACTTAAATTAGAAAATATCAGTAAATTAATGTTCTGCTCCTACACATAGAAGTGTGTTGATATTCACTGAAGATGACCTTGCTAAATAGTTAATTGAAAAGAATTGAAGAAAAAAAAAACCTCTTAAGCAGTTGGCCAGAAGAATTTGGCATGATAATTAGAATAAATATGAAGAGCTTCTTTGCAAAGGTGAGTCACACGTAGTTTAGATATTTGCAGTAAATATTTGGTTACATTGACTCAGATGACTATTTTGCGGAAGTCCTTGACTGTGAAGTGTTTCTTTTTTATAAATTCGAGTGTCTTTCGTTTTGGTTGATTTTAATTTAATTCGCTTATTTAAAAACATTATTTTTTCTCGTGGATAAAATTGCATCAGGGTGAAGAAAATTAGAGAGGAGTGACTATTGAAAAATCTATTATTATCTATTTATCAATCAATGTTTAGTGTGTAATAACGTTGTATGCAGCGCCATCTGAAACATGGGCATACTGGACAGACCCAGTTCTTATCTATGTATGTTGTGGCTTATTGCCAATAGATAAATAAATACAATAGAGTCCAGTATACTAATTTGCTCAGGGGCCTATAATACTGTCAAGACGGCCCTGGCTTTATGGTATTTATCTATATTGGCGTATAATAAGTTGTATTGTATTTATTGTTTAGTGTATGATAAGCTGTGTAGTTTTTATCAATGTTTGACGTATAAGATGTCTGGTAGTTTTTGATAAGCTGTGATATGCTAAACGAACAACGTATTATCTCATGATGTGGTTTGTGCGTCAAGCATCAAAAGTAAGAAATAAAAACTACATCCTTATGTTGTTTGAATGAACATTTTATTTAGTACGATGTCTATGTATAATAATACTGCATTCTTTTATCTTAATATTTTGTGATGACTGATTAAGTAGCCATTTGTAACGTAAGAGAAGTCAAAGAATTTCAAATGGAAGTTGAAACCAGGTTGTGTTTTGGCTCACCAGAACTTACTACACACATTGTGATATTCATTTGTATCCACGTTTAAAATTATATCCTTACTGTTCACCGGAGAAGCGTGGAAGGCCCAGTGGAAAGGTATTAGATCGTGAGTTCAAATTGGTTGCATTTTGTTCACTTCGACATTCTCCAGTGCTACACACTAGTATGAAAACTCAAACCACACAGATAAACTTCGAATCTGCACAGTTTGATGCTACAGTGTGAATCAGACACGGCTGCGCACGAATGTCATCGTTATTCGTATTTTATTTTTCTGCGTTGCGCGAAGAGACATTCCACAGCTCAGTTGAAGATGTATACATACAGACAAATCCTGATGCTTATCTCTTTCAATATCGCGTCTATAAGCTAAGGATAAGACTACACATATTAGTGAGAGACATGTTTACTGATGATTGTTGTGCCCTTGTTTCCTATAGTCCACAGGATCTGCAAAACTTTGATGAATATTCATGACGGTGTAACCATAAAGTTCAGTTTGAAAATTAATATCCGGAAGACTGAAATTTTTTATCATCCAGATTCCAATCCAAGCCATGTTGCACAATCTGAACCTAAAAGGTTGATGCTGGTAGAAGTTGTCCATTTTATCTATTTGGACAGTTCAATCAATAATATCGGTAGCCTGAGAGAGAAAATAGATAACAAGATGAGCAAATCCTTCTCAGCATTGGGAAACTTGAGAGAACAACTGTGGAACAACATTACACGTCAGCTTAAGTGAGATGCAAAGTTAACTGAACAATATTACTATACACAATATTACATGAACGAAAGTATGGGCGGTATATCTCAAACAGTTAAAATAAACTGCATGGGTTCACGAGGAGACAGTTGAAACAGCGCATGAGTATCACATGAAAGACAAGATCAGATACACCATCCAAGGGAAAAAGCCAAGTCTCTAACTTTGAAGCGGTATTGATGCAAAGAAACTTAGTTGCCAATTTAAATACTCCGTGTACAGTTGTCTAATGGTACTATAAATCAAGATAGACCCCGACTGAGGTACAATGATGGAGCTAAATGTAACATGGGAAGACTAGATATCGATATCAACTGATGGACTACAAAATCTAAGGATAGAGTGCAATTGAGGGGAACGATTGACTTCTGATACTACAACTATCAACCATTTTATTTCGACAGTCATTGTAGTTTGTCGATGGGCTACCTACAATGTGTAACATAATTTAACATAAAAGTTATTTTGTTTTTATCTTTACTAGTTAGTTGCATCCATTTCCACTGACTCATCCCATTTGACTATCCTCCCTTCCCTCTTCCTGTATCTCGCTTTTCAGACACTGCGTTAAACACTTTTCCCCAATAATTTCACCTCGATTCTTCTGGAATTTTCTCCTCCCCTTTGAGCTTTTACTCCACTACATACATACATTAGCCCACAAATGTTCAAGCTGGACATCACTCTCACCCGTCTCAAAGTTACCTCCGACTATATTATAAAATCTTGCATTCATATAAATATTTCTCCGCCCCTTCAAACATTCTTACAAGTATCTTTATAATTATCAAAACATAATTATCATTTTTTACCTTTTATATTCAATTGAATTTAAAATTTCAGATTGAAGAAATAAGGTATTATTCTCTGTGATATATAACATGGCTGAGAACTGTCCAAAAATTTCATAGAGTTAAAGAGATAACTGAAATTAAATTGCATTAAGACAATATTTCTAACTTTGCTATAAAGTAAATTTGGTGATCAATACTCAAGAAAAATTACGTAACCTATCATACAAGATATCAATTACAATTAGAACTCCTCATATAATTAATTATAATCAACTTGTCACAAATTATACAGTTATATAATTCTTACTAATTCTGGCACAAAACCAGCAATTGTGATGGCGGTGATGGGAGTGGGGGCGTGAAAAGTCGATTACATCAACTCCAGTACTTGACTGGTACTTGATTTTATGTTGTTATATAATAACTGATAAGCAGCCTGTATGTTTATACACGCACACACTCCCCACCCCATATATATATATATATATATATATATATATATATATATATATATATATATATATGGAGAGAGAGAGAGAGAGAGAGAGAGAGAGAGAGAGAGAGAGAGAGAGAGAGAGGAATTATATATATATGTATTTGTATATAAATGCATATATATTATGTTTGAATTTTGTTATATACAAGAAATGTCGAGCATTAATTAAAGGGTCACACTTATATTCTACAACCAAATCCCATTTTTTATTCGTAGGGCGTTTATCAAAAGAGGAATACTCTGATGGACGCTGTATGCTTCCCTGTTCCTTGGACTGTGTTGATATATAAAGTAAAAAATATATATATTATTGACAGTGTTAGTGTTAATATCGAGGGGTAATATTTATCCCTAATTAAACATGGATGTTCGGTTAGAATAAACTATACTGAGGTAGATACCATGAGAGAAACTTTCATATAGGCTTTTGGTGCACAATGCACTCTGGTTTATATTGCCAGCGAGCAGATAAACTCGCGCCATCTCCATTATTGAAAGTATCAGAGTTCGTTTTTGTTTTAGGTAAAGTATTGAATTTATCAGGTTTTCATAAAATACTGAATGTATCAGGGGTCGTTTTTGTTTTCCTTAATCCTTGGGTGTCCATCGTCTTTACACGTTCTAACCAGTTACTTATTAAAGTGACTGGGTATTGCCTCTTGAGTAATACAGTTTTAAATTCTTGAAATCGCTTCTCCTGCGTTGGAGGATTAGACACGATTGTGCAGACTCTTCTTGCCATGTTAAAAGGTATATTTATATTCGCATGCTTTGGATACGAAAAGTATACTCTAAATAATAGCTACATATAAAAGACCTTGTTACTGTCAAAGCACGATCTTTAAGACACCACCTTAGTGCTGTGTGATGTACTGCTTCTGTTGCAGATAACGAATTTTTATTCAACCGACCGGCTAATTGCAACATCAGCGATTTTTCAATCATTGTTTTCCTATATAAGTGACGGTGGATTTTGTCTTAACATGCAGTGGGTACTTGCTTCTGATAAAACCGAAAGGGATGCGCATCTAGCAATAATCACCACCGCTGCTGGACGGTTTTTGCCTGCTACTAATATAGTTTCGTGCTAATACTGTTCGTCTATGAGAGATATTAACTCAGGACAAATACCGTAGTAAATTCTATTTTGCTGTGATGTATCTGCACTTATTATGATACATAGATTGCTACTTTAATATAATTCAAGAATTCATTTGATCTTCGATTTCTAGCATTATATCCCGTCCTTGTGTAGGACAGTAAACTTTGTAGACCGAGCGGGTATATGTGATGTCGTTTATTCGAGACATTAACTTACACTTACCTTTTGTTAAGGAGATATATGATTTGTTAGCATCAGTTCTTCCAAAAATTCTTCAAGACTGTGCCCTAACAAGGCTGCGGTCTAATGACTGAAACAAGTAAAAGATAAAAGATAAGGAGTTAAAACAAATTCAATGTTTCAATATTTTTTAATTCTCTCTGTTCGAAATACTAATTCTAGTGCTACTGTATATTAAAATCACTTCGAGGGTTCAAACCAACTTTTATTTTCTCAGCTAGCATGTTGTTCTATTATATCACAGACATTCTAGACTAGAAATGATCTACCAATCTTCGTATGACAAAAACCGTGGGAGTTGTTTTCGTAAGGAAAAATAAATATTGCTGAAATTAATTTCTTTTTAATTGTAAATAAATTGCCCTAGTTAGAAACTACTTAAAATGTTTCATATACTTTGATCAGTCTTTGTCGAGGCGATGGGGAATGATTCCGTTTGTAACAATTTTCATCACTCATGCTTACATTCACAAAAGCTGGTGGAAGGCACACCCTAAGTTCTGTCAGTTAAGTTTAAACTTTTCATTGATATGTTCTTACGTTACAACATTATTTACACCCACTGCTATAACCTAACAACAACGACAGCAAAGGTCTCACAACATTGCCACTAACAGTTATTTTTCTTTTTTTAAATATTTATAGTCATTCTTTACTGATATGGGTGGCAGATTCATCATCACAAGATACACAACCCGCATTATGACGTCACTAAACTGAACTACAGAAACCAGCAGTCAAGTTACTATTATAACAATGTGGTAACTAATTCCTTTAACGTTTGATGCGGAAATGAAGTTCTTAAATGTTCTAGTTGCTGCGTAATTATGTTATGACGATTATATAACTATCCATATGAATGAAAATCGTGGAGAAAATAAGTGAGAGCTGAATCTAGTAACAGCTCTGATTCCTATTTATGTGACTAATGTTTTACACAAATTGCTACTGCTGTTCAAATTTTCAACATCCATTCTCTCTTCTTTAAAAAATTTATGTCCGCCTGGAGAAGGAAATTGGAACTAGTTCGTTGATCCCCTATCCTGAGATATAATAGCTTTGAACAAACAAGATGAATTCGGGTATAGGCCGGGTATACGTTTTAAAACTGACATATCTTCTATAAGAGTTGATTTAATGATGAAAACACTTAAAATATAAATTATAGTGGTAAAGAAAAATATTAGTTGGTAATTAATATTATTTTCATTGGCATATACCAAAAATATATCTTGAGTTATTTCGGTTTAATTGGGTTTCATTGAAACACAAACTTTACGCATCATGCCGAAGTTAGTTATTAGTACAGTAGAACCTCGCAGTACGAGTACATCATTGTACGAGTAATTTGCTGTACGAGCCGAGACTCGTGCGAATTTTTGCTTTGAAGTACGAGCACACAAATCGTCTCATCTTTAAGGTAATTCAGTTAATAAAACCAGTTTACATATTTCTTTTGCATCCTCTTTTTTATAATTGCCATTTTATTTGTAACTACACCTTTATGTTTTAAAACCCATAAAAGATTATTTTTGAGTGGTTTTGGGAGGCCGGAAGGGATTAATTATATTTTAATTAATTTCACTGGGGAAAATTGATTTGTAAAACGAGTTAATCGTAAGACGAGCTCGGTCATGGAACGGATTAAACTCGTACTGCAAGGTATCACTGTATTTCTTTTTTACTGTGCCAACGATTGTATCATTTAGCATGTATACCAAGCAATTTATTGGTTAAAACTTCAGCTTGTTGAGAAACAGCTGCACTTTGCTGAGGAGACTTTCCTTTTTGTGTTCTTCCTTATTAGCATCCCTTGTTTAACCGTCATCTGTTTAGAAAAGAAACTGACAAACGATCTTGTTCTCAGCTTGAAAAAACGGCGAAATAATGTTTCGACCAGGAAGTCCTGGGTAGTAGTATTCAATAAGAATTGTGGTTTTTATTATATCATTTCTACTCTCTTAGCTGACCGAGTGCTATTCCACTTGTTGAAGTCTTACCACATAACACACACACATACACACACACACACACACACACACACACACACACACGCACACACACAAACACATAATAAAGAGAGACAGAGACAGCCAGACAAACAAATAGATAGATAGATAGATAGATAGATAGATAGATAGATAGATAGATAGATAGATAGATAGAATGATAGATAGATAGATAGATAGATAGATAGATAGATAGATAGATAGATAGATAGATAGATAGACAGACAGACAGACAGACAGACAGACAGACAGACAGACAGACAGACAGACAGACAGACAGACAGACAGACAGACAGACAGACAGACAGACAGACAGACAGATAGATAGATAGATAGATAGATAGATAGATAGATAGATAGATAGATAGATAGATCGATGATCTAATTGATTTCCGCTGTATATTCAGGATAACGAAAGAGCCTCTACGTAAAAATAATAATCAAAAAAGTTCTCAAATCAAACTCTAGCATTTAAAAGAGGGAATGACATATTTGGTTAATGTAGTCATAGATGCACCATGACTGAGTAACAGGCGATAAAAGATGGGATAGTCAGATCTGAAACGCCTTTGATGAAAGGTCTGGTTGATTTGGGCTTACATAAGGCTAAACAACACCAGCAATACAATTAGATTATCGACACTTATAAGATCTAATGATTCCAACTTCAAAACTAGGAATTATTCACATTTTTCATTTGCAATAACCATAGAACTAATATTTTAAAACTAATATTTTAAAACCACATAAATATTTCTAGCAATACATTATTGTAAACAACTTGGAATATAAAAGTAAACATGCTTTTATTTACATTTTTGGAACTCACCAATTTATTTTGTAAATAAATTATACGAATAAGTTAATGTGTGTGCGTGCGTGTGTGTGTGTGTGTGTGTGTGTGTGTGTGTGTGTGTGTGTGTGTGTGTGCGTGCGTGTGTGTGTGTGTGTGTGTGTGCATCTCTATTTAAATAGGCGCATGTGAAGGCAACTGGTCGAATGGTTAAAAAGTCAGCTTCCAAGTGATGTGAACTTAAGTTCGATCCTATTGCGTGGTTTCTTGGACAAATGTAATTTATTATAGCCTTGTAAGTGAAATTGGACAGATGGTAACTCATTGCCTCCATCGGATGGATTATATCTGTAAATCAAAGGTTCAGTCTTGTAAAATACCGTGACACACTTTGTTTCTGCCTGAGAATTATGTTATGAGTACACGTGTGTGTATGTGGTATACTCAACCACATATACGCTAATCCAGTAAGAAAATAATTATGAAACAACAGAATACTCATCGCGGAGATTGACGGAGATTCATTTGCTTTGATGAAACATGAGCGTTTTATACGTGTGTGTATGTGTGTGTGTGTGTGTGTGTGTGTGTGTGTGTGTGTGTGTGTGTGTGTGTGTGTGTGTGTGTGTGTGTGTGTGTGTGTGTGTGTGTTGGCTCGTTGCTAAAAGTATGGTAACGACCAACACCTAGGCGTCGAATAGAGTTAGAAGAAGGCTTGACTCACCGACCGGTCGGTATTCTCCCTATATACGAATAAGCAGTGCTGTATAAGGAGTGCCGTCGGAAGGCATGGGCACACTGAGGAGCGTGTGGTGGGTTTATTCTGTTAGCCATGTATTACATTTTTAACTGTATATTGTTAAGTTCGCTCTTAGGAAACTTATTTTTTGAAGTTGCACGCAGTTTACAGGTTTTAGATTTTAACTTCTATTCTCACGTGAGAGAATTTTGATCACGGCCGCAAAGTCACCCGATTTGTATGGCCTAGGATGGAGGAAATTGCTATACTCATGACTTCCACAGACCATTCGGGACTACTTAGGTGGGTACGATTTATTTTCAACTTGAACATCTATAGTTATTGATATTCTACGAAGCTCAGGTGTGGCCCACGATTGAGTATTGCACTCATCTCCGGGATGGTGCTACTGCTGCACACGCAAGCATCCTACGCTGCATTCAGAAAGAGGTCACCCAAGAACGCCACCACTCATTAAGAGATATACTCCTTCCTCTGGATCACGAGCGTACTGTGTCCTTCTACCGATACTATAATGGCATCTGCTTTTTTCCATCATTAATCGACGACCAGTTCTTTCAACCCAGAACGTCGGCTTTCTGGAACTGCTTCCCCGTTCTTGTCTTTTCCGCAGGAGCTGACTTAAACATTAACGGCATCACTCTCATCTGTCTAAGAAGGCCTGTGAAGTGCATGGGCACTGGTCTTTCCTCAAGACCCAGCATGAAAAAAATGCGAACGTTTGAAGAAAAGAATTGACTTTCTGAAGAGGAAATAATGACTGAATTGGTTAAGTGTGATGAAACAATCAGTTTTTAAAGATGGGTTTTGGAAGAAGTTGTATGCACGTAGCAAGTTCAGAGGAGCAGAAGCTGTTGTAGTAATGATAGAAATAGGTAGAAATTAAGGAACCAGCACGTATGTGGATGAGACAACATAGTGTGTTACTAAATGAGCCTTTTACCAGTCAGTCGTACAACTTTCTTTTGGATATGAACTATGAAGTTTCTGTGTAACTGCAGTATAAGCCCAGATGTAGAACCAGCATGCCAGTGTAGGTTTTACCCGATTGTAGGGAATTAGTAGCTGATCCTGAAGAAAAAAGATAGTTTAGATTTAATTTTCGTTGTGTTACATTTTAGGTCATTAGGAAAGTTCATCAGGGATTGAGGTCTAGAATTTGTAACAGCGTTAAAAATTTTAATTAGGTATCGTTCAAGACATCTTCCTCTTTCATGTCCAAGACGTGAGACAGAAGGTTGTTTCTTAACTATGAGTAGTGGCTGTGTATTTGTGCATTTGAAATATAGTAGATTGTCATAATTTCGCTTGGAGGGCAGTATTGCGAATAGAATAAAATTAAAGAAAACTATTTAAAAGGGCTGTTGTAAGAGATTTAGCTGTTATTTCTTACATTTAAAGTAACCAGTATAGAATCCATCATTGGTTCGGTTTTATTATTATTGTCGTTTAACACCAGGTTAACTCTGGCCGGCCGTAACTATGATCAAGGGTGTGCTAATCGAGACTCTTTTGCATATCTAAGATTACATTGTTCAATGTATCGTTCCCTTTCAAGAGGGTAAGATATCATTTGAGGGAGATTTAGCTGCTATTTCTTGCAACCTCTTCGACCACGTCCAAGTTCCGTCATTGGCTCGTTGTTAAAAGTATGGTAACGACTAATACCGAGGCGTTGTCTAGAGTAGAGATACGAAGAAGGCTTGACTCACTGACCGATCAGTATTCTCCCTATATACGGATAAGCAGTACTGTCGAAAGGCATGGGCACACTGAACAGTTGCCAAAGGACCTCGTGTCTTGAGCAGCGTTTCTCAACTGGGTTTCCCCGTAACCCTAGTGTCCGTAAAAGGTTCCTGGGGATTCCGCGAGAAACAGTGAGATAAGCTAATGCTAATTTCATGATCGTAATATTCCTATATATGCACAACATATTATCGGTTATTGTAATATTGTATTATAGACATCATTCTATCTAACCTAATATGTTATCAAAAAAGTATAACAACCATTGGGGATATATTTAGTGATGTCAAAAATTTATGGGCACCCGTGCAACATCGATATTCCTCCCTGTGCCTCTGAAATCTTGTATCCCTGCCGTTAGGCTTTATTTCCACACACGCCAGCTTAATTTAATTCGTCCTTAGTCGAAAGACACCTGTTATGTCCTGCTATTATTTTTTATTGTATTTATGTAACAATGTTCGTTTTTTTCCGTCCTTGTTTTTGTATACATTCGCTGCTTTCTTCCTTGGAATAATATAATGCTCTTAGCTTAGTTTTTCCTTGGGGCTGGCCAGATTGGAGCAATATCAAGTATAACCAGCCGAAATTGCAAAGATAATCTGGATCTCGGCTGATGAAAGAAAACTCCGAATGACCTGTCCTTGTTTTCTTCGTATCGTCTATCTGGATGTTTTGTTGTCCCTTTCTTGTATCACCTAACTGTCTGGATGCTTTGCGTTCTTGTCCCATTTTGTATTATATATATATATATATATATATATATATATATATATATATATATAAACATACATACATACATACATACATATATATATATATATATATATATATATATATATATATATATATATATATATATATATATATATATATATATATATATATATATATATATATATATATATATATATATATACATATATATATATTAAATATATACTTTTATAAAACAAATTTTACAAAATATATAGTATCTGTTAACAGTCTTAGCCAAAAACTCACAGTTGAGTTTTTGTATATATATATGTATACATGTCTCTTAAAGGATAGAGCTCAAAATCAATGCATTGAAGATACTTTATTGCAGCAACAATTATAATAACAGAAACAACCACAATAAGGTTTGGCTTATTGTGGTTGTTTCTGTTATTATAATTGTTGCTGCAATAAAGTATCTTCAATGCATTGATTTTGAGCTCTATCCTTTAAGAGACATGTATACATATATATATATATATATATATATATATATATATATATATATATCATCATCATCATCATCATCGTTTAACGTCCGCTTTCCATGCTAGCATGGGTTGGACGATTTGACTGAGGACTGGTGAAACCGGATGGCAACACCAGGCTCCAGTCTGATTTGGCAGAGTTTCTACAGCTGGATGCCCTTCCTAACGCCAACCACTCAGAGAGTGTAGTGGGTGCTTTTACGTGTCACCCGCACGAAAACGGCCACGCTCGAAATGGTGTCTTTTATGTGCCACCCGCACAAGCCAGTCCAGGGGCACTGGCAACGATCTCGCTCGAAAATCCTACAGGAGCCAGTCAGGCGGTACTGGCAACGGCCACGCTCAAAATGGTGCATCTCATGTGCCACCCGCACAAGAACCAGTCCAGGGGCACTGGCAACGATCTTACTTGGCTTGCCGGGTCTTCTCACGCACAGCCCATTTCCAAAGGTCTCGGTCCGTAGTCATCGCCTCGGTGAGGCCCAATGTACGAAGGTCTTGCCTCACCACCTCAGCCCAGGTCTTCCTGGGCCTACCTCTTCCACGGGTTCCCTCAACTGTTAGGGTGTGGCACTTTTTCACGCAGCTATCCTCCTCCATTCTCACCACATGTCCATACCAGCGCAATCGTCTCTCTTGCACGCCACAACTGATGCTTCTAATGTTCAGCTTTTCTCTCAAGATACTTACACTCTGACGGGTATTCACATTGACATTACACATCCAACGGAGCATACTGGCTTCATTCCTTGCGAGCTTACGTATGTCCTCAGCAGTTACAGCCCATGTTTCACTGCCATGTAGCATGGTTGTTCGTACGCATGCGTCATACAGTCTGCCTTTTACTCTGAGTGAGAGTCCCTTTGTCGCCAGCAGGGGTAAGAGCTCTCTAAACTTTGCCCAGGCTATTCTTATTCTAGCAGCTACACTTTCAGCGCACCCACCCCCACTACTAACTTGGTCGCCCAGATAGCGGAAGCTATCGACTACCTCTAGTTTTTCACCCTGGAATGAGATAGAAGTTGTTTCCTGTTTGTTTGCAGTCTTTATTGCACCTGAACATCTGCCACAAACAAAAACTAACTTGCTAGTTAACCTGCCTTTGATGTTGCTGCACCTCTTATGTGTCCATAGCTTGCACCGGGTACATCTTATAGAGTTACTACCTACTCCTTTTCTACATACTGAGCAGGGCCATCTACCTGAAGGGGTTTGTGTTTTATCTACCTTCCTACTTATTAGGATTTTGGTTTTAGCTAGGTTGACTCTAAGGCCCTTCAATTCTAGACCTTGCTTCCACACCTGAAACTTCTCCTCTAGTTCTGATAGTGACTCCGCAATTAGGGCAAGGTCATCAGCATAGAGGAGCTCCCAGGGGCAACCTGTCTTGAACTCCTCTGTGATTGCCTGGAGGACTATGGTAAATAATAGGGGGCTGAGGACGGAACCTTGGTGGACCCCTACCTCTACCCGGAATTCATTGCTGTACTCATTTCCAACCCTCACCTTACTGGCCGCATCTCTGTACATGGCTCGCACAGCTCTCACTAGCCATTCTTCTATCCCAAGTTTCCTCATTGACCACCAGATAAGGGATCGGGGGACCCTGTCAAAGGCTTTCTCCATGTCAACGAAAGCCAGGTACAGAGGTTTATCCTTGGCTAGGTATTTCTCTTGCAACTGTCTCACTAGAAATAAGGCATCAGTAGTGCTTTTACCTGGCACGAACCCAAACTGCATCTCATCTAAATTGATTCGCTCCCTAATTAGTTGGGCTATGACCCTCTCTGTAACTTTCATAACCTGATCTAACAGCTTGATGCCTCTGTAATTATTTGTATCTAAAGCGTCCCCTTTACCTTTGTAGCAGTTGACTATGATGCTGCTACACCAGTCATAGGGTATGACTCCTTCGTGTATCACCTGGTTCGTAATACGGGTGACTAGGCTATAGCCAACACTGCCAGATATTTTGAGCATCTCTGCAGTGATTCCTGATGGGCCGGGGGCTTTCCCGGTCTTCATACTCTTAATTGCTTTATCTACCCTGGTACTATCAACTCGGATAGCTGGTCCCTCTATTGGGTCGACATAAGGCAGGCTCTCTTTCTCCCATTCATTCTCTTTATTAAGCAATCTATCGTAGTGGCATCTCCAGACCTCTTTCTTTGCATCCTCATTTAATGCAAGCGTACCATCATCCATGCGAACACATTTCTCTCCTACAACATCACTATTCTCTCTCCTACACTGTCTTGCAACCCGAAATACCTCGAGTCTTTGGTCCTCACGGCGCAGAACATTGGCAAATCTTTCCTTATCTGCTTCCCCTCTGGCTAAATAAACCTGTCGCCTAGCCTCCCTTCTGGCACATTGGTACAATTCCCTGCTACCACCGTTCTTCCAGTCCTTCCAAGCTTGTTTCTTTTGTCTAATAGCCCTGTCTACCTCCTTGTTCCACCACCACGTTACTCTGGGTTGGGAGGGGACCTTACACCACCCACAAATCTGGTCGGTGGCTTTCAACAGGTTGTCCCGCAGAAATCTCCAATTGTCTTCCACGTTGTATGATGCTATATCCCCTTCTATTTCGTTAAATGCTTCAAGTAACTTGTCTCTAAGTCTCTGTCCGTTTGCAGGGTCTTTAAGCTTCCACACCCTTCTTCTCCAAGCCTGTCTAATTCTGGGCACCCATTTTGCCTTGATCCCAAAGTCGCTAACTACTAATCTATGTTGTGGGGTACATTCTTCGCCAGGGTAGGTTTTGGCATTTATAAGCCGCCCTCTTTCCCTATTTCTGGCGAGGATGTAATATATATATATATATATATGCACACACACATGCAATTTATTTTAAGTGTTACGCAAGGGTAAAAAGGTTGAGAAACACTGGTTTAGGGGGACAATTCTTATATATGTATTGGGTTGTCCAGGGGCATATAACACTGTTAAGGCGGCCAACGTATAAGTGATCTTCGTACATAACATTAACTATATGATTCGAAGCAAACTCATGATTATTTAGATTTTGAAGAAAATGCGTAGGATGGTTAATTTCCACATTTATATATTGATTTAAATATCTGGCGTAGAATTATAAGTCTGTTACATAGCTTCAAAATACATAAAGAATCTTGTGTGTGAATGTCGGTGAAGGCTCAGAAAATAAATTAATCGTTCTGGGCTGTCCGGAAATGCAGAGGAATCAAAGATTTGATTCAAGAATGACAAAGAAAAAATTGTATAATTTTAAAAAATGATGATGGTTGTCGCGGTGTGATACTGCTACTGCTGTTGCTGCAGCTGTTGCTGCAGCTGCCGCTGCTGATAATGATGATGATGACGATGATGAAAGTGGTGGTGATTAGTAGTGGTGATAATGATGATATTAATGACGATGAAGATTGAGAAGAAAGGGATAGTGGTGATGACGACGATGATGATAATATTGTTGGTGATGATGATGATGCTTGTGGTAGTGGTGGTGTTGTGATGATGATTGTGATCATGATGACGACGACGAAAACGACGATAATAATGATGTTGATAATAATGATACGTAATAGCACAATTATATAATTTAATTTTGATGATGTTGAAAAAGTGGAAAACGGTGAAGAAGATGGCGATGGTGAAATATCACTACAGTCTCCGATGATGATGATGATGATGATGATGATGAGCAGGAGGAGGGTGGTGATGTTGGTGGTGGTGGTGGTGATGGCCGTATTGTTGTTGGTGGTGGTGCTGCTGCTACCGATGATGATGATGATGATAATCATCATTATCATTATCATCGTCATCATCATCATCATCATAATTATCATCAATTATACAATCATAATTGTATCTATAAATTTTGATGATGTGCAAATTAGTGAGAATGATGAAGACTGTGTCAACCTGGCCTTGAATCCTTCAAAATCTCTCTATTTTATCTCTATATTGTACAGAAGTGCGTTTCTTACTTTTTATCTTTCTTTTACTTGTTTCAGTCATTAGACTGCGGCCATGCTGGGGCACAGCCTTGAAGAGTTTGGATCTAGTTAGTTTCATTCGCAAAATGAACCCCCTTTAATTTTGTTTAGATTGCTTTCAGTTTTGATGTATCGATGCAACTCTGAATTTTAATTAAGATCAACCAATTACTTTATCTCGCAATTTAAAGCATCTGATGTCATTTGGAATTAAAGTTGGGAAATTTGGGTAATTCTAGCCAATCAACAGACAGTGTGGCATTAGCAGCTTGTTACCATGACAACGACACGCTGTTTTGTGTTTCACTTCACCCGTGTCTTTGCTGCACGTAGTCCTGTGTTGATTCTTCACACTACCAGATTCTTTTCTTCCGCGTGTTTTGTTTCAATGTTTCTGTGTGTTAGTATATTACATATTTTTCTGTGCTTCTGTGTGTCAGTATTTTTCTGTGCTTTTTTTGTGTGTTCGTATTTTTACATATTTTTCATTTCATATATTTCTGGGACAAATTCTTTGCTGACCAGTGTTATTCTTATCGTAGTTTACAAATCCAAGCATGAAAACGTTACTCAACTTTGGAGTTTTGGAGATAGACACCCTCTTTTCACACACACCCTCTTTTCACACACACACACACACACACACATACACACACACATACACACACACACATGCACTTATATATTAATGATGTACACAAATGCATGACAGGTATACATAAAACTGAAATACGCATAAAGTAAACACATGCAAACAAATATGTTAATATACCAAATTTTAAAAAGTATTAAAACCATGCAATCAATGAAGAGGCAAAAGAAACAGTAAGATGATACATGATGATTTTATTAGGTATTTCTGTTTATTTAGAAACCTACAATGAACAGGTCATTTCACAGACTCTAAAACTATAAATATCACAGGGTACAACCTTAAAGTTGTCAGAGCTCCGCTAAACACAGAAAATTCCTGTCTCGCTATTGGCTAAAAATACAGTTTTTTCGATTTTTAAACCTCTAACTTTTCCCTCCAAGATTTTTCGCCACAAAATCATACCTTCATAGCAATAACACTGGAAAACTACATCATCATAGCCGATCTTTAGATTTTTTCTACTTCCATTTAAAAAATGCATATTTTGTGAATCAGTTTAACTAGATCTAAGAGTTTAACTAGATCTAAGAGTTTAACTAGATCTAAGAGTTTAACTAGATCTAACTAGTTCTATATTTAAGAGATGAGAAATTATGTATATTATTTACATTATTTACAATTGACGGATATTTGTTCTCATCCTGTTTGTTGTTAATACAACGTTTCGGTTGATATACCCTCCAGCCTTCCTCAGGTGTCTTGGGGAAATTTCGAACCTGGGTTCTCATTCCTAAAGTATTTTTCGATGTTATTATTATTATTATTATTATTATTATTATTATTATTATTATTATTATTATTATTATTATTATTATTATTATTATTATTATTCAGGTCACTACCTGGAATTGGACTCGGAATCTTGGGGTTAGTAGCCCGCGCTCTTAACCACTACACTACATGCACGCGGGCATATGGCGCAGTGGTTAAGTGGTTAATAATAATAATAATAATAATTATTATTATCTTGCATATCTAAGCCGGACTATAATAGAAGACTTTCCTATGGT
This sequence comes from Octopus bimaculoides, assembly GCF_046866305.1. Taxonomy (NCBI): domain Eukaryota; kingdom Metazoa; phylum Mollusca; class Cephalopoda; order Octopoda; family Octopodidae; genus Octopus; species Octopus bimaculoides. Next base: position 74,442,417 of record NC_142930.1, on the reverse strand, counting down.
GCTACGCAGTGGGATGAACTCAAAACCATGTGATTTGGAAGCAAACTTCTAGCCACACAGCCACGTCTGCAGTATATTGCATTGAAACAAAAACACAGTTAACGCAGCACTGATTTATTCTTTGTCTTTTCTTTCTTATTTATGAGGGAAATTTGGTTTCTGTTTATGGCATCTCCGGCTACCAATAGAGGCTCTCTTTCATTAGTTCGTTTGTATTGTTGTTGTTGTCATTGCTGTCGTCGTTGTCGTTGGTGTCGTTGTAGGTGTTGCTTCCGCTGTTGTTTGGTACAACTAACCCATTATGAAAAGCCTTTCATTGTGACCGTCCCCTCTTTTTCCTATGTGCAAAGAACCTAGAATTACACGATCAAAATTGCTCTTTTTTAAAGACACAATAGAATGTAATTTCTAGCAAATTTAGTGATCATATAGCAGGTCAGTTGAATTCAGTGGCGGTGAAAGCAGCAGCTGTCTAGCAACAGCAGTAGCAGCAACAGCAGTAGCAGTAACAGCAGTAGCAGCAACAGCAGTAGCAGCAACAGCAGTAGTAGTATTGGGTGGGTATTGCAGATAAGAATCTGTATAATTGGTAAGGAACTGAAACAGAAGTGGTTGCATTAGGGAGAATATTGTGCTAAATAATGATAATAATAATAATAATAATAATAACAACAACAACAATAATAATAATAATAATAATAATAATAATAATAATAATAATAATAATAATAATGGCCATCCCTCCTAGGGTCATCTCCTTGACACTGTTAAGTGGTGTATATAAATCTTGATAACTATTATTGCTACAGTGACAACTATTAATTGCTACTACGAACTGACACGGTAACGAAGCACACGAAATCAGTGGTTTTCAACCGGGGTCCATATGGCTCCTGAGGGTCCATATTAGATATTTTTTTTAAGGAGTGGTGTCCATTCGGGATCTACAACAATGTTTTAAGGCCCTGAAAACATTTTGCCTTAGATATATGAATTGGTATGTATTGCAAGAAAAAGATGTCTTTTTCCAACATTTTACATAGTTCAACCTACTTAAATGAAAAACAAGATAGCCATTTTCATCGACTTAACAATGATATTTTCCTAGTGTATAATGCAATGGTGCCATCTCACAGAAGTAAAGTTGTCCTCTCCTCACCATCTGGCAAGGAATCCTTGAAGATCTTGTTTCTGTCCAAGCATAGAAGAACCTCCATCCGTACAACTTTGATGGATCCAAATGTGTTTGTTGAAGGCTTGCACGAAATTCACGGAATATATCTGTCCTTTTTTTGAGCCATGAATGGAGCGGGAGAAATTCTTCGTAAATCTGGGGGTCTGGCATGATTCTCTTGATGAACAGAGCTAATCGGTAATGTTTTTTGTGCTGTCAAGAGTGACAGAGTAGTAAACAAAATCCCTCGACTTACTGAGAAGCTGGTCATGTAGATCACTAGATATGCATTCAACTTGTCGAGGTACTGTCGTTGCTGACCTGTATTTTCTTAGGTATTTGTTGAATGCTAGAACAATATCATTCTTTAGTGAAGAATAGCCTGTTATGACAATAGCCTGTTTCATGATTTCTCCATCTAAATACAGCTTCATGTGGCAAGCCAGAGGGTAGCTAATCCTGTATGGTGCCATTGCTACATCTTTGGAATCACTTGTTTGAAGAAACTCGTTTGCTTTGTGCGCGCTGACTTTAAGAACCAGTTGGTAGAAAACGTATTCTGCAGAATGAGTTTTGTAGTGACTCTCAGTACTAAATGACTTCAAACTCTTTATCACCAGAGGTCAGAGAAGGCAGTGTGCCTTGCCGTCATTTTCAATCACGAAATATTCTACCCTCCAATTGGCTTCAAATGCACAGTTCTCTTGCATAAGTGTATGAGCACTTTTCGAATGTGGTTCCGCCAAGACAGTGGAGGATAATAAATGCGTTGGTGAAAGAATGAATAATTGCTGAGTGGCTTCTCGCTTTACCAACGCCGGTAATCAAAGGTCAAAACACGAACAGATCAATAATGCTCATTTACTGTTCTGTGATTGGTCTATCTGAATAACCGTTTTTTGCCAGTGTGTGCGCGTTTGTGTATCCCGTTGTCTACGCTAAAGTCGTCGCAAGCTCGAGCCAGTGAATGAATAAAAACTGTGATTTCAGTTAAAGATGGATCCATGCTTGAAATTTTTCAAAAAAAATTTATTTTGGTACTAGTATTTATGGATATGCATGAGGACCTTCTAAATATGGGCCTGGAAACCGCGGTTGAGAACCGCTGGTGTAAAGACTCCCACGTTGGGGCGAAGCAAATATCAATTCGTAATATAGATACAAGGTCACAAATTTTTGAGAGTACATTCGATTTAATTGGACTCCGTTAACAACTGGTATTATCTTATTGATCTTAGAAGAATATAAAACAAAGTTGACTTCCTTTGGGATTTAAACTCTAAAGGCAAAGGAATGTCTCTAAATGTTGCAAAATATTTAGTGTAGCAGCTATCATCGTCTCCCTCTCTATTGCCATTGTTCATATAATTACCAGTATTGATATCGTAGAATGACACATGGCTACACATGTTATAAATAATAGAAGTGGAATTTGAAGATGTACATGCATTAAAAAAAAAATCATATGCAATATAAGTGGCGAGTCGCGAAATCAAAGTCACGGACTTTCACACATAATTTTAGGTTTCATTTTTGTGAAAGTATCGGTTTAAAGCAGAGGTCCCAACCACTGGGCCGTGAATAGTTTGGTATCGAACTGCGCAGAAAGAATAAATTTTAAAGTTTTATCTCTGTTTCATAGACTATCGCAATCTGCATGGTGTTTTTGAAAAATGAATACTTCCGTCTGTACTTCTTTTCTTGCACTTGTCTAAGTGAAAGTTTTTTCTTTCATATACCGATCAATTAAGCCTACAAACAAACTGTAAGAATAATAAAAGCGTATGATCTCCCGACGCGTGATAAAATTACTTTGTATGATGCAACCCCCCCCCCAAAAAAAAAACCTTGGGGACCGTTGTTATAAAGAACTTAGTCTAGCTTACCTTGATTCTGAAAGGATTGATATTCGAGATTAAATAATGCAAGACAGGCCTCTGTAAATATTGACATATCCTGACGAGCTTGTGATGTTGATTTTTTAAAATTAAAAGTATTAACTGCACCAGAAATGGGAATGGTTTGTATTTTTATTTTACAAAACATCGTTTATACCAGCTGCCAAACGGTTGTTGGAGCTGACATTGCAAAGAAATCCCCAAAACTCACTTAAAACTTAAACTTACGAGGCCTAATCATGAAACAGTACATTTGGAGCAAAGAAATAGAGTTGTTTTTAAGTTTTGCTTTTTAAAAATATTTTTTCCTCCGTAATAGCAAAGGAAATCGTACATCGTTACAGATGGTCTATATTATAGATGAAGCTACTTCTAAGAAATCACATATAATTTCAGTACTTACGTTTCCAGTCTGTACGTCAATATTACATTCTTACCATGGTGGTAGATTGTTGTTCTTATTTAACCCAAGGCTAACATTGATCGAGCAAATCTAAGGCTAAAAGCGTTCAAGCTGTGGGCATCCCTTCTTATATTCAGATATAGACTGTGTAAAGCAGTGGTTCTCAACCGGTTTCCATATGATGCTTGGGGTCCGTTTAAGATTTTGCTGTTAAAATTTATGTGCAATATTTTTTATTCAATTCGTAATATGTAATTATAAAAATATAACAGAATTTTTTTTTAAACATTGAATGGCTATGAGGGTCCAGTCGAGTAAAAGAGGAATCAAAGTGGTCCATAGGTAAAAAAAATGGTTGAAAAACATTGGTCTAGGATGGTATTATCCAATGTGTCTTTACTTTAAGACAGTTATATGGAACTAGTGAGAGGTTTAACAGCTAATGCTGGTTCGGTGGTGCGACCTCCTAAAAGCTCTCTCGGGGGTTCGAAGGGCTATAGACTGGCAGAACTGGGAGAGCGTTGGACAAAATGTTTCACAGTATTTAAATCCTAAGTTCAAATACTGCCGGTATTTACTTTGCCTTTAAACCTTCCAGGACCCATAAAATGAGTACTGGGTGCATATAATCGCATATATATATATATATATATATATATATATATATATATATATATACTCTTTACTCTTTTACTTGTTTTAGTCATTTGACTGCGGCCATGCTGGAGCACCGCCTTTAGTCGAGCAAATCGACCCCCAGGACTTATTCTTTGTAAGCCTAGTACTTATTCTATCGGTCTCTTTCTCCGAACCGCTAAGTTACGAGGACGTAAACACACCAGCATCGGTTGTCAAGCAATGCTAGCGGGACAAACACAGACACACAAACACACACACACACACACATATATACACATATATACGACGGGCTTCCTTCAGTTTCCGTCTACCAAATCCACTCACAAGGCTTTGGTCAGCCCGAGGCTATAGAAGAAGACACTTGCCCAAGGTGCCACGCAGTGGGACTGAATCCGGAACCATGTGGTTGGTGAGCAAGCTACTTACCACACAGCCGCTCCTTCGCCTATATAAAACTTACTTAGAAAGGGATGCATGGCGATGTATATACATATGCATATATATGGGTACAGGACGTCACAGGACGTAAGCAACATGAAATACGCAAACATGGAATACGAACTTTTTTTGCGAACAATAAAAAAAACAAATGGAAAACAAGACAAGCAACATAAAAAAAACGACCCTTCATCAGTTGTCGGCTGTTTTTCTACTCTGCATTTCGAGCAATTCACGACAAGATACGTCTTCGACAAAACAGTTATGTTGCTATGTCTCGGTTTCCATTTATTTATTTCGTTGTTCGCAAAACAAGTTCGTATTCGATGTTTTCGTATTTCGTATTTCATGTTGTCTACGTCCTGTGCCGTCCTGTGCCCATATATGCATATGTATATACATGTATATGTAAGTATACACATATATGTACGTATAGCAGTTCGGCAAAAGAAACCGATAGAATAAGTATTAGGCTTACAAAGAATAAGTCCTGGGCTCGATTTGTTCAACTAAAGATGGTGCTCCGCAACCATGGCCGCAGTAAAATGATTGAAACAAATAAAAGAATAAAAGAATATATATATATACATATATATATCTTTATATATATATATATATATATATATATATATATATATATATATATATATATATATATATATATATATATATATATATAAGATAAACAAGAGTGAAAAAACTACAGAAGTCTTGTTACATGGTTAAAGTATATATTTAAATTATGTCAGAAAAATGTTATAAAATTTTTTTGGTATATAAACATTGTATTTGGAGAAATAACCGGTTTCGTGTTGTCTTTTCAAATTTCTCTACTTCATGGTAACATGTCTTCGCTCCCGTGTGTAAATAAAAGAGTTCTAGATAGGGGGAGGTAATTAGGGATTTCTTCCAGTATAAGGGAGATGAACGAAATGTAGAATGTGGTAGATTTTGATTAATTTATCATGGTTTGGTTTAGAAAGAATAGTATGTTAGATTTTGTTCTATATTTTTTTCCTCTCAGTGAGGTGAATTTCCTTATTTAAAAGTGTTAGCAATTGTTAAGTTTGGGTTTATATTTTTGAATGAAGAAGGTTTCCTTATTTAATCTAATTTGTGTTGGTGTACTAATAGTACATTGATAGAATGGAAAGATTTTAAATAGTGGTAGCATTTGTTTTGCGCATTTCTCAATATGCTCACTAAAGGGTATCATTCGGTATTCTGGGCATGCAATCTGCTGTTGATGCAGAGTGCATCTACGTCTGAGTGTCAATCCTGTGGGCCCTATGTAATTTTCGTAGCAGCCCGAGCATCTTATTACATAAATAAGGTTTTCTGAGGCACAAGTAAAGTCAGATTTAACTTTGAATTTATGTCCCTCTTTGAAGAGGAATTCTGAACCTAATAGAAGGTTTGGACATGTTGCGCAATTTGGTCAACCACATTTTTTCACTTTTGCATCTGTTATTTTGGAAAATAATTTTGCCTTTGTGAGGATCTTTTTCAGTGATTTTGGTTGTTTGTAGCTTTTAATGATTTTGTATGTGTGTAAAACTTCCTTTAATTTGGGGTCCTTATGTAGCATAGGTATGTTTTGGGTGATGATGGTGAAGGCTTCTTTGTTTCTGGGATTGTATGTGGATATGTATGGTAATATTTTCGGGGAAGGTATGTTGCTGTGTTTGACTTTTCTTAAGTTTTCTATGTCGATTTGTGATGCACGTCAGATTCCATCCTCTGTGAGCTGAACTGGGTAGTGTCTGTCAATTAGTGTGTTTTTGAGTTCTTGTAGTCTATAGTCTCTAGTATTTTGTATTTTATTCTGACACTATTGTGCATATCCTTCACAACACTGAAGATGACTAACTAGTCAAAAACAAAAGTGAGCACATCCCACACAAAGGAAGAAATAAAAATCTAGATGAATTCTGCAACCACATTGAGAACTTCCCTTACCACACCATGCATAAACAGACAGTTAACTCAAACTTTAACACTACACAATGGAAGGAACTAATAGAACTTCAAAATAATTAAGATATTACGATTAAGGAAGCAGATAAAGGAAGTGCAGTTGTAATAATGGACACATTATACTATAGAAATCTAGTCATC
>NC_142930.1:74418247-74420747 GCF_046866305.1 Octopus bimaculoides | reverse complement strand
TTATTACGTCTTCGAAAAACTTAGACTATGAATCCATTATGTTTATATGATTTATTTATTACTCATTAACCCGCCTCTGTGATTTACACTTTTGCAGGTTAAATCACTACCCTAGAAATGATGTTAGACTCGGACTAACAGCTTCAAGGTTCAAACACTCGGATCAATATTTACGTCAACTTATAACAATTTATTCCATTACTTCATACAATTTCTAACGAGCAACCATTCCACTAATGAACCAATTCAAAGTCACTAAAGTTCAGTGATTGATTATCGATTTTGTTTTGTTGCCTAGCATCGTTCTATTGTCTGAGTGTTTCCGGTACAGACCGGATTTCAATTTGAATAGAATTTAATATATAATGATGAAGTGGCCAATGACAATATGAGTGGGTGTGAATGATAGCGCGTGTGTATATCTGTGTATGTATGTGTGTATGTATGTATGTAATGTATGTATGTGCGTGTATTTATGTATGCATACATCTACCTACGTGTATATGTATGTATGTATGTATGTATGTATGTAGCAATGTATGTATGTGTGTGTGTGTGGGAGGGAGGGAGAGAAATAAATAAAGAGAAAGAAATGGGGAGTGAGTGTGTGAGAGAGAGAGAGAGTGAGTTTCTAATTTAGGTGTAAGACTAGTTTAATAAAAATGTGTGCTAGCAAGCGCAAGTATAGCCGTGTAGATAAGAAATTCAGTTCGCAACTACAGGGTTTCGGATTCTGTCACACTTTACAACATCTGCTGCTGCAGTCGTGGGTTGATTAATGCCATGTGCATAGAATTTGGCACTCGGAAACTGTGCTGAAGGGGTGTGCCATCTGCGTAGGCTAAGTGGAAGTTTTTAGAGGCTCACTCACGGGTTCAGATCTATTTAGCCGGAACCTATCCCATTTTTTTTTGTCGTTTAAGTAACTGGGAGTACCTCCAGAACGAACGGAAAGTTGTCAGTCGCACGGTCACCAAAACAGGATAGTACTTAGTCTAAAACTATAAATATTCATTATTGAATATAAAAGTATATACTTTCTAATTGTTAGTATTCTGAAGTTTGGGCACAATATCAGGGGCATTTCAAATTCAATATACACATACATATAAATATTTATAGTCTTAGGTTACCCAAGTCACTGCCTTGTTTAGGTGACCGTGCGACCGACAACCTCTCGATCGTTCAGGAGGTACTTTCAGTTACTTAAACGACAAAAAATCCGGGACAGGTTCCAGTTAAATAGACTTGAAGCCATGAGAAAGCCTCCAAAAGCTTCCACTTTGCCTACGCAAATGGCACACCCTTTCAGCACAGTTTTCGTCTGCCAAATTCTATGCACATGACATTGATCAACCCACGACTGCAGCAGAAGATCCGAAACCCTGTAATTGCGAACTGAATTTCTTGTCTACACGGCTATGCTTGCGATTGCTCGCACACACTTTTTATTAAACAGGTCTTACACCTAAATTAGAAACTTAAATTTGTTGCTACTTGCAGTTATATTTCTTATTAACTCTTTCTCTCTCTCTCTCTCTCTCTCTCTCTCTCTCTCTCTCTCTCTCTCTCTCTCTCTCTATCTCTACTTCACACTCCCATTTCTCTCTCTCCATTTATTTCCCTCCCTCCCTCTTACACACATGCATAAAAACATTGCTACATACATACATACATACATACACACATACATACATACGTTCATACATACATACATAGATTCATGCATACATAGTTGCATATATACATAAATACATACATATATACATGAATACATACAAACATACATATACATAATGTATGTATGTATGTACTGACGCTTAAATCCATTTATCATGTGGTGATTTTAGCTTCATAATATGTATCACAGTTGAAATGTAGGCAACAACGCATGAGTATTTCTCTCTAATGATGGAACAAATCTTTGAGTTATTATTTCGTGTTTGTGTATAAATAATAAAAATAATAATGACCTTAACTGATTGTAAGTGTTAACGTGTACATGTTTTGATAAGTTGTAAATGATGGGCTACAGCAAATATTCTGCTCAATACCACAAATTTGCTTATCATTTGTTTGACCATCATCAGTTGAGCGTGTTCGTTAGTGACTGACGATATATGCATCTCTAAGGGCATCATAACGATGTATTGAAAGGGATTCTCTGAGTAATTTGAGTAATTCACCTCTGGAAACATCTATGTTTCGTTCATCATACTTAAACAATCCTTATTCAGGGATCTTCTGAGTAGCATGGGCTACTCGATCTGGAGAAAATTCTAACTGAGCCTCACCTGTAAGGGCATGCGCTGTTTATCTTGATATGAAATCACCATGTTGCACACGTATTGTAGTGACACATGTGCCTGGTGTAGTTTTATCAGACTGGTAGTTATGATGGGTATATAGTGCCTCGTATATCTGTCACCCCAGTATCATTTTGATGGCATGCGTTGCTCTCTCAATAATAATAATAATAATAATAATAATAATAATAATA
>NC_142930.1:74410747-74413247 GCF_046866305.1 Octopus bimaculoides | reverse complement strand
CTCATACACGTATACTCATATACACATATATATTTTGTATGTATTTGTTGTTACATGAATTTAATATACTCCATAGAACGTATGAATAACTGCCGATGTGTGGTAATTATTAATAAAGTAGAGGGATATTTAACTGAAGGTGGTTCATATATAAGTAAATGAGATGATAAATGAATGAAAATTAATAAATGAATTAAAGAATAATAAAGTTAATGGGTTGTCTATTAATCTATATGAAATGATTACTTTATTATTATATGCTAGACAAGTTGGGCTGAATTAGGGGTTGAAAGAGTAAATCTTGCTTAAGAAGACAAAGTCAAAAATATAAATAAGGTTTACTACAGCAATTCCGTAACATATTTGTTAATGTAAAAGTTTTATCGAGTATATTATGGGTGAATTTTACTATACATAAACTAAAAATAATGCGCTTTTTTATGTTCAAAGATTTTATATGTTCTAATTTAGGTTAATAAATAATGTTTAGATAAATTATGTCAATCGTAAACAATTTTAATCTCCTAACATATGAGGGAGTTAATAACATGCTTTACTAGAACTATTTGATGAACTCATATATTACGGGTTAATTTGATAGCGTTTTATAAAAACAGTGATTGTTATTTAAATGCTGAAAATACATGTTGTTGCCAATGTTTACATCTGTAAGAATTTTGTATGAACGTGTTTACCAGTTTATTCTTTGAAAATAAAATAAAGTAGAGTTCGCTAATACATAAGGAGCAGCATTTTCCACCCTTTTCACATGGCCTAGAAATAGAAAGAATTAGCCAGTCTAGTTTAAATTTTATGTTATTATCTTTAAGTTCCCAAATTAGTTTGCTAAAGCCCGTGGTATTACGTTTGTTTCTATCTCTAAATGTCGAGAAATGATTAGAAATTCTGGTGGATAATGGTGAAGAGGAAGATCCAACATAAAAGTGAATATTTGTAGGAGTACTAACTTGGCATTGGTAGATAGTGTTTTTGAGTTTCGCATTATCACTTAAAAAACTAATTCTTTTGCTATTAACTTCAGAAATAATGATTTTGTTGTTGTGACTAATACTATTATGTATCTTGTCATTATTATTGTTCCCTATATTATTATTAGTGCTATTGTTGTTATTTTGGTAAGGGTTAATAATGTCTGGCTCAATGTTATTACTGTTGGAACTCTCTAGTGGGTGTAAAAGCCTCATATTGTGTGCAGATATTATCTGTGAAATGCTCCTCATGTTAGAGAAACCGAATCTAACCCTGTGTGTATTTATGACTGGGGAGTAATGAGAATGTTTTGGAAAATTCTTATTAATAGCGTTTTGGAACTGGGATACCAAGTTTGATTTTACACTTTTGCTAAAAGGCAGTATTATCCAGACATTTTTATTAGGTTCTGGTTTAGAATATTTGCTAGTATTATTTATAAACAGTCTTAGTTTATTATTATCATTGAAACAGGGTTTAAGCTGACGGTTACTTCCCCTATTTCGTGAAAAAATGTTTAGCTGGTTATTATCGTTAAAGAATTTATGATGGAAGTTATAATTGTATTTGTTGTTATTATTTAAATTAAAATCTGTTATTATTACTATTATTATTATTACTCAAATCGGTTTCATAAGTAGAATGTATATAATTAACCTTTTCTCTATAACCTGCTTTTAATAAAGCTGAATTGTAAAACTCAGCCTCCTTATTGAAGATATTTTCGTTTGTAGATAGATTGGATAGTCTAAGTGACATGTTCTTAACTAAATTTCTCGTTACCGAATTTGGATGATTGCTGAACCTGCTGATGTATTTTAGGTTAGTGGAGGGTTTGTGATAAGGGAAGAATGTTTTAGTGTGTAGATCTAGAGTGACATCCAAGAAGTTAGCTATAGATGTTTCGTCTTCAAATACTATACTAAAGCTCATTCTACTAAAAAACCTAGCTAATCCATTTTTAACTTTTTGTATTTTTTGATTTGTGGTGTTCTCTAAATATAATAAACATATATATATATATATTTACAAATGTATATATATATACATACCGGCCATGACGAAGGGAAATAGCCCTGAAACTCGAGTCGCCTTTATATATTTATATTTATATTTATATATTTATATATTTGATCCTTTATATTGAACACTCAATATTTCATCTACATTCAATACTTTCTTTCATGGTGCCATCCATTTTTATTTTATTTTATTTTATATTGTATATTGTATATTATATCATATATTGTATATTCCATATTCTACACCCCACATTAGTTCTGCAGGAATATAAATAAAACATAAAAAACAGACAGTGTTGGAACTCTTTTAAACAAAATAATATATATATATATATATATATATATACATATACATAGATATGTATATTGGATATGAGATGTATTGGTGTCAAGGAGACCCAAAAGTATCAGGTAATGCTGAGTAAGTGCTATGAACAGACTATAGTTAAGCTACTATATATCCCTTCATCAGAGACGGTGCGAGAAAA
>NC_142930.1:74363345-74410247 GCF_046866305.1 Octopus bimaculoides | reverse complement strand
AGAAACCAAACCTAATGCTATGTGTATTAATAATTTTACCATAATGTAAATTCTTTTGGAAATATCTACTTATCACCTCTTTAAACTGTGCAATCAAATTAGATTCAACATTTCTACCAAAAGAGATTATGGACCATACATTATTATCTTTAGTGTTATCGCAGTTATTTGTATAATTCTTTAAAAATTTTAAATTACCTATGTTACGTTTATGAAAATCTCTGGGTTTATTTTCCTTATTTCCTCTTAACTTATTCTTATACTTATTATTCGTATAATTCATATCTGTCTTAATATTGTTACAATCAGGTTTGACATAGTAAACCTTCTCTTTGTATCCTGCCCTATTTAATGCCGAATTATAGAATTGAGCTTCATTATCAAAAACCATATCATTTGCAGATAATTTAGAAAGTCTTAATGAAATATTTCTTACTAAATTATAGATAATTTTTCTAGGATGATTACTCCACTTCAGGTTAGTGGAAGGTTTATGATATGGTCTATATGTCTCATTTTTAATATCTAATGTCACATCTAAGAAATCAGCTAAAGAAATATCGTCTTCATAAATGATATTCATCCGCATTCTACGAAAAAATCTAGCCAATCTACCTTTAATTCTCTGTAATTGTTGGTTGGAGCTATTCTTCTTGAATTAAGAGTTGAATTTGACCTTATACAGAAATGTATACATAGATAATAAACTTTAATATATATGGATTTAGCGTCAAAGCTCTTATTTAAATTTTTTGATATATAACCAAGGAGATCGATTCATAAGGAGTTTACTATAGACGTTTGTGGACGAATTTTTGATATTTTGGTAACGATTACATGTTTTATCTTACCAATACATTTGGTAGATATCATTATATGAACATATGTATATATATATATATATATATATATATATATATATATATATATATGTATGTATATATATATGTATATATATATATATATATATATATATATATATATATATATGTATATATATATATATATATATGTATGTATATATATATGTATATATATATATATATATATATATATATATATATATATATATATATATATTATATATATATATATATATATATATATATATATATATATATATATATATATATATATATATATATATATATATATATATATTCATTTATATTTATATAAGGGCATTACTACAGAATAATGCCACACACTAGACTTCCCAAATAAACACATTTTTTTACCGAATGCAAGGAAAAGCAACTCTTAAAAAACCCAACCTTTTTTAAAAAAATGAATTCAACTATATTTCGTACGATTCCACGATTACCAGAATAAAATCTAGCTTTCGCTAGATTATATATATATGTATATATTATATATATGTGTTTATATATATATTATATATGTATATATTATATATATAAGTATATTATATATATATTGTATACACATGTATATATATATATATATATGTATATATATATATTCTATATGTATGTGTATATATATTATATATATGTGTGTACATATATAAATATATATGTATACATATGTATGTATGTATGTATGTATGTATGTATGTATGTATCTATCTATCTATCTATCTATCTATCTATACACACACACACACATATATATATATATATGTATATAACATAAATAATATATAATTATATGCATATATCCATACATATATCTACATACAAGCATATATGGGTACAGGACATCACAAAAAACGTTAAACACAATGAGAAACGAAAACATAAAGACGAGGACAGAAAACGAAATTTTTTTCGAACAACGAAAGAAATAAACAGAGAAGTGAGACATGCAACATAAAGAATATTACCCATACATGTATAGGTTTTAGCGAGTACGTGGGTGAGCATGTGTGTGTTTAAAGCGAGGGTAGTTTTCGTATTTAAGTAAAAGCTTTGCTTTTGATCTGTAGTACATCGCTTGTCATGTTTACACTTTTTAATCCAATATACACGCTTGTTGCTGTTGTTATTTTAGTTCATATTGCACCGATGTCGACTTTGCTTTCATTTGTTTCGGTGTCGATAAAATAAGTACCAATCGAGCACTGGGGTCCATGTAATTGACTTACTCCCTGCATATAGAAATGATTATTTATAACTTTATAACTTTATTTGCTTTTTAATAAGAGCAATTTTTTAATAAGAGCAGTCGTTGACGGAAATTTTATTCGCAGTTGAGCCCACAGACATCACTTAGCATTCAAAATCAAGGACACGTCGTCTTTTATGAGAAGTCAGTGCCTACCTAGACAAGAGCTATAAATATTAATTATTAAATACAAAGAGTAAATTACTTCTAATTCATTGAGAAAGAGAGATAAAGAGAGAGAGAGTGACAAACAGAGCGAAAGAGAGATAGAGAGAGCAAAAACAAAAAGACTACCACGACAATGAGAGCGGAAATTAAACTGCAACGCAATCTTACACCAGTACACACACACATATTGATCAGGGGACGCATGCGTATTACAGTACGTGTCCTTCACATTGCGCCAGTGTGTGTGTGTGTGTGTGTGTGTGTGTGTGTGTGTGTGTGTGTGTGTGTGTGTGTGTGTGTGACTAATGATTGAAATGATTTCGAAAGCTGTTTCATGTAAGTGTATAACGTAGTAATAATGTATATATATATTCAGAAAAGGATGGAATATACAAAATAAAAGGCCAGAAAGAAAGGCGATACAGAGAAAAAATAGTCATTGAGCAGGTCACGGTATGTGTAACGAGAAATCTTTGACAAAATAACCAATAACTAATAATAATAAAGTTGACGTAAACGTATATATAAACCATAAAATGTTAGGAGGTATGAGAGATAATACACTTATCATCTTAGTGTTATGGGCGTTTCGTAGCCTTTATCATCAATAATATTAGGTTGTCAAGTATGAAATTTGTAGAAAAGAAAAAAAGTTTCCTAATGTTTTATAAATACAAAGAATAGTTTTCTTCATCAAAGTATGCACCCATATTGTCAATACACTTTTGCCATTTCAGCGGCAACTTGTCCGGCCTGGAACTGTAAAAGCTTGGCAATCTAGAGTAAAAACAAATTTGGAACGCCTGTTTTACATCATCGTCAGAATTAAATTTTTTTCCTATCAAAAAGTTATCCAAATTCAGGAAGGAGTAATATCCAGTGGGGGACACGATCAGGTGAGTGTAGTGGATGATGGAGAACTTCCCTGTAGTTTCGACAATGTCATTTTTGCGATGTGTGGTCCGGCCTTGTCTTGCAATAAAATAGAAGTGGATCTGTTGACTAATCTAGGCTGTTTTTTGTAAGTTTCTGCATCATTCAGTTGGCTGCAGTATTCTTCGGCCGTTATTGATGAGCCAGGTTTAATGAAATCATAATGGATCACACCTGTGCCAGACCACCAAATACACACCATCAGCTTCTTTTGATGAATCTTGCTTTTCGGACTTTGTCTTGGCTTGTCTTTGTCCAACTATTGTGCTAAACGTTTACGGTTGTTGTATTGGATCCATTTCTGATTACATGTTACAATTCGATTCAAAAATGATTAATTTTTTTGTTGAGAAAGTAGCATAATGCAGGCTTCCAAACGTTGCTGTTTCTAATTTTCATTGAGTTCATGTGGAACCCACTTATCCAACCTTTTCACTTTACCGATTTGAACTTGGTGAGTCAATATTGTCTACTTGCTAACACCAAACAACAACGATAATTCACGGGCACTTTGAGATAGCTCTGACTCGACGGTGGCTTTCAATTCGTCATTATCTATCTTTGTTTCTGGTTGACCGCTTTGCTCATTTGTGAGGTCAAAGTTACCAGAACGAAATTTTGCAAACCAATTTGATACTGTCTGCTGTGTAATAACATTAGAATAAAATACTCCATTAATATTCCGAACTGTCTGTAACGTTGTATTTCCAAGAATGAACTCATTTTTCAAAACTTTACGAATTTTTGATTTATCCATCTCTAAACAAAAATAGTAAAAACGATTTATAAATACTTTATAAAGCGCAAAATGAGTTACAATAAAGAAATAGATGTGTCAGCTCGCAAACAAAAAATAAAGATTGTCAAAATATAATAAAGGCGCAAAATGAGCAGCTGTTAAACTTAACCATATACCTTACTACAAAATTCATACTTGTCGAACTAATATTAATACGCCAATTTGTTTTTTGTACGTACCTGACGCGTGTGTCACGCTTAAGAGAAATAAATTGTTGAAAGGAATTTTGTTGCTGAAATAAACATTTTAAACTAGATATCTTATAATTTCTGGGAGAGATTTAAAACCACCACCTATGCGTTGTATTATTACTTCTTAACAGCCATGCCTACTGGGCCACCGAAGCAGCAACGCTCATAATGAGAACATTAAGATACTTAAATTTGACGCTGTGTGCCGAGCAAGGGAGAGAGGAAGTGAGAGAGAAAGAGAGAGAGAGAGAGAGAGAGAGAGAGAGAGAGAGAGGGAGAGGGAGAGAGAAAGAGAGAGGGAGAGAAAAAGAGAGAGGGAGAGAGAAAGAGAGAGGGAGAGAGAAAGAGAGAGAGAGGTGACGGCATCAAACTGTCTTTTCGGAGTGGCTGATTATTTGAATTCCTTTCTACGATTGAACTGAAATTGACCCCTGGCTATTAAATCCCCCCCCCACACACACACATTTGTTTTAGGTCTTCTACCCATTTGAATTCGGCCGTACACCAGATAACATGGTAAGTTTTATGTTTTATGCTATTAAAATTTTGTTTTATGCTCTTAAAGGCCCAATCACACACACACACACACACACACACACACACACACACACACACACACACACACACACACACACACACACACACACATTTGTTTTAGGTTTTCCACCCATTTGAATTCGGCCATACACCAGATAATTAAAATCTCGGAACAGATATGTCCCGAGATTTAAATTTTGAATTTGTTTTCATTTTAACATTACACCTCAGCTAAAAACATATTTTGGCTTTCGAATACAACCTTTCATTTCTCTTTCTATATTTTTTATTAAGTTAGAATTTCTCTGTTTTGGTCAGGATTTTTCCAATTTCTTTTTTCTTGTATCAAGTAATGGACGAAAGCATTTAAAAATAAAATTAAATTCATAGAGCCGAACAAAATCAAAAATGTTAATTCTATTTTTTCTTTTCCTTAATACTAACAAGAGATTTGGCTGCTATATCTAACAAATTGAACAATAACACAGTGCTGTTCAATTGGCTCATTTGTTGATGTGTATAAGTAAACAAAAACTATTAGGTCGTCAAGTATGAAATTTCATACTTGACGACCTAATAAAAGACACACACACACACATACACATGAATATATATGAATGTATGTGTGTGTGTGTGCATCTCTGTGTGTGCGATAACAAGTGTCGCGTGGTGTAAATAAACGCAACTTTCTCTTTTTATATTTTTTGTTAAGTTAGATTTACTCTGTTTTGGTCAGGATTTTTCCAATTTCTTTTTTCTTGTATCAAGCAACTGGCGAAAGCATTAAAAAAATTAAATTCATAGAGCCGAACAAAATCAAAAATATCAATTCTATTTTTTCCCATTACTTTTTACTTTCCTACAATATAATTGATTACCGTATCTTTGCATATTACGTGAGTATTTCAGAAATATTTGTACTTTTTAAACAAAAACTGTCTAATACATTCGTATATGTTTTTCAATTGAAACCCTCTGAATCATTCTAGAGATTTATTGTTTTAATAACAAGTTTTAAAATATGAATAATTGCATGAGGGATGCAGCACGAGAGTAGAACGATTGCGGGATGTAGAACGATTGCGCGAGGAACAGCGGGAGGAAATAAGGAATCAAAATCGCGCGAGGATGAGACAGGGAAGAAACGAAATAAGCCAAGAGGAGAGGGAGAGTATCCTATGGCATAGGAGGGAAAGAAATCAGCAAAGGGTAGACAAATGAGTCAGGACCAAAGAGAAGTGTATTTTAAAAATAAGAGATAGAGATCAACAGAATTGAGAACCCATAAGTCAAGAGCAAAAGTAGCTGTACTTAGAAAGAAGGGAACATATGGACGAAGATGAAGGGTAGAATTCCTTTCAAGATATAAGAAACAGAGTTCAAGAAAGAAGGGAAAATATGGAAGAAGATGAAACACAGAATTATTTTATGACAGACAGAGCTCAAATAAGAAGACGGAATATAATAAAAGAACACCAAACGTCTTAATTTACGATTGGTGAGATGAACGTAATATGCCTGCAGTGTCATGCACGTAGATTTCCGCAGGAAGCATTTAATTGCTGCCGTAATGGTAAGGTTTCCTTGCCTTATCTACAAGAATATCCTGACCAGTTGAAACAACTTTTGGGGAATACCGACATTGAAGAAGTGAACTTTAGACAGAGTATCAGAAACTATAACTCAATATATTCATTCGCCTCAACTGCCGTTGTAGCCTTGTCGCAATATATTTTTCTACTATAGGCACAAGTCCTGAAATTTTGGGGGGAAGGGGGCCAGTCGATTAGATCGACCCCATTACGCAACTGGTACTTAATTTATCGACTCCGAAAAGATGAAAGGCAAAATCGACCTCGGCTGAATTTGAACTCAGAACATAAAGACAGGCGAAATACCTATTTCTTTACTGCCCACAAGGGGCTACACACAGAGGGGACAAACAAGGACAGACAAACGGATTAAGTCGATTATATCGACCCAGTGCGTAACTGGTACTTAATTTATCGACCCCGAAAGGATGAAAGGCAAAGTCGACCTCGGCGGAATTTGAACTCAGAACGCAGTGGCAGACGAAATACCGCTAAGCATTTCGCCCGGCGTGCTAACGTTTCTGCCAGCTCGCCGCCTTTTTTCTTTTCTTTTTTTTTTTTTTTTTTTAAATTAAAAAAAAAAAATTTTTTTTTTTAAGAAGTCAAATCCTCAACTGCCAGTATGCTTAACGAAGGTCTATACATATCCAGCATATCTAGCGTGTGGGCTTTCCTATACTCAACGATTGTATGCAAGTATATGCACTAGCTTAGTAGAGAGCCAGCAGTTAACACTAACCGCTAAGCATTTCGCCCGGCGTGTTAACAATTCTGCCAGCTCGCCGCCTTTAACTGTCACAATATAGAAACATTTCTCATGGCACCAGCACGCAATTTGCAGCTGCTTACATTTTTTGTTTTCCGGGAATTTTTCACGAATCAAGCTAGTATAATAATTTCAGTGTATAATATATTGTTTTATGTCTACATTAAAATGCATGCTACAATTGTATATTTATAAATCAGTGCAGATGAGGAAAGCTAGCTCATCAGATTGCCAGGGCACCATGGTTACACCAATGCTTCAACTCTATATATTAGCACTGCATTTTGAACGCAGCGCTGGAATCTCTGGAAATGCAAGGTGCTGCGGCGTAATCACCAAACTACTCATGGATGCAAGCTCTGGTTTCACCGATAATATAGCACTGCTATCTGCATCAATAAGGGTAGAGCGTCAAACAATTGAGAAGGGCGTCAAACAAGGAGATGCTAGTTCTCTAAAGCTCTTCACCACATGTCAAAAAATGGTCATAAGAGATGTTGACTGGACAGGTGGCCTGAACACCAACGGTGAGTTACTAATACACCTCTAATTCGCAGATGACGTATTTTCACCAAAATCACATATCAGACCATACTGATAAAGTTGGACGCCCATAGCTCAGCAGTAGGGCTCAAAAATGAACTGCATGAAAACAAAATACATGCGGTCCAAAAACGTAACACAAGGCCGAATAGAGGTGAGGAGTAGAAAATCGAGGAGGTAGAGAAATATGTCTACTTGGGGCACACAGCTGATATGAGCCTAGATATAGATGCTGGCTTCTCAAAGAGAATAAGGGCAGGATGGAAGGCGTTTGCCTCCACAAAAAGTCTTCAAAGTAAGCTGGACAAGACCATTGTGCAAAACTCTTCAATAGTACCATCCGACAGGCGTTTTTATATGGTAGTGAGGCGTGTGCTTTTACGAGAATGGAAGAACATCGATTGGCTACGACGCAAACGGCCATGGAAAGAACTATGCTAGGAATATCATTGCTTGATCATATTCGAAATGATATAATTCGAGAACGGATCGGATTGAACGACGTGATCGAACGAGATCTAAAACACAAGTTCCGCAGGGTCGGACATGTGGCAAGGTTCTTGTGCATTATTTATGTCAGTATACATTTGTGTCAATTATTTATTTTTCATGATCCTTAATTTTTTCTGGGGAGCATTTTTACATGAACGCAGAGAATGCATTTCACTGTGAGTTTGGGATATATACCGTAAATCCTCGAGTATAGTAAGCCCTTGAGTATAATATGCAGGGGATTTTTAGGGGGTGTACCTCTGAAAAACCTAAACCTTGTGTATAATACGCACCCCTTCTCTAACTTGAGTCAAGGAGGTCTATATAACGTCCTTGGTTTGTAAACATATATACGGTAACGTCCTTTATTATTATTGTATATATAACATAATGCATACGTGTAACTTTTTTGTACACTTTGTTTGCAGAAAATAAAGAAATAACAGTAATAACGTCAGTGAAAAATAAATATTAAGTTAATAAATATTAAGTTAATTGCCTTTCACATATTTATCACTATCAGTTGCAAAAGCAAAAGCAAAAGCAAAAACATTTATTCAAATCCTTCAAATTCAACGTCACTTTCAGTATCAAATAACTGTTCCATTTGTTCCTCTGTAAACGTGTCAGCATCATTGTAGTGTAAATCTCCGTCATCGTCAGATTCATAGTCAACATCAGAAGATTCACTTTCATTTATTTCATCTTTCTATACAACGTCATCCTGAGTACCATCCAGTGCAGACGATATACAACACTTTTATTTTAATAAATGTTGCTTACTGCAATTTATGGATGATTCTTTTATGACTTCAGGCTTAGCTTAAGGTATTTTCGCGTCCGACATTACAAAATGTGTCTGAATAAATATTGCCGGACAGCAAATAGAGACTCGGACATTACTTAGAAAATATTTTTAATTTTTAACCTCGTATATAGTACGCACTAGGGATTTTGACCGTTAAATTTTGGGAAAAAAATGCGGATTATATTCGAGGATTTGCAGTATATCTAAAAACCTTAATCTTTTCTCTCTCTCTTTTTTTTTTGTCAAACCAATACTGGTACTGTGTTTCTTAGCCAAGACACCTGCAGTGGTGTACTGTCGGATTGCTTGCAAGACACCTGTAGAGGTGTACCTGTCAGGTCGCTTGTAAGACATCTGTAAAGGTGTACTGTCAGGTTGCTTTCAAGCGCGACTGATAACATGTAACCAGTATAACTTGCAGCATGGTTGGGTCATCAGTGGCTAAAATGGCAACTTCATTATATTCATATGGTAAGGAGGATGATTTTGGACACTTTGCAGGATAAAAAGCTAGGCGTGTCAAAAGGCAAATAAACTCAGAGGAAACAATAGCTATCCAATTTTGTGTCTGCATTCAAATGAGACATAAAAAATACGAAATCTTCATCTACACACACACACACACACACACACACGCACATGCGCTCACACACACACACACACACACACACACACACACACACACACACACACACACACACACACACATCTAAATATGCATTTAAATGTTTATATGATATATTCATACATGTAAGCATATGTATAAACATATATAGACACAATGTTAGATACATAAGTACGAGAATGAAATTTGTCTAGGGGATGCAAATCCGGATCCAAATTTTTCTACAAACAAGGTTAAGTTTTTTAATCTTAAAATCAAAACAAACACAAATGAGTAATGATTTAAAATTTTGGCTCAAGGCCAGAAATTTCGTGT
The DNA here is from genome assembly GCF_046866305.1 of Octopus bimaculoides. Classification (NCBI taxonomy): domain Eukaryota; kingdom Metazoa; phylum Mollusca; class Cephalopoda; order Octopoda; family Octopodidae; genus Octopus; species Octopus bimaculoides. The sequence goes on along the minus strand of NC_142930.1, from coordinate 74,400,351 downwards.
TTATATGATATATTCAGTCGATTAAATTGTCCTCGGTGCTTAATTCGTACTTACTTTGTCAACCCTGAGGGGATGAAAGGCAAAGTTAACCCTAGCGGAATACACAGATTAACAATAATCCTTTTTACTAAAGGCACAAGGCCTGAAATTTGTGGGGAGGGGACTTGTCGATTATATATAGATGCTGGCTTCTCGAAGAGAATAAGGGCGGGATGGAAGGCGTTTGCTTCAACAAAAAAGTCTTCAAAGTAAAGCTGGACAAGACCATTGTGCAAAACTCTTCAATAGTACCATCCTACTGGGTGTTTTACTGGTACTTAATTTATCGACCCAAAATGATGAAAAGCAAAGGTGACCTCGGCGGAATTTGAACTCAGAGCGTAGCGACAGGCGAAATACCGGTAAACATTTCGTCCAGCGTGCTAACGATTCTGCCAGCTCGCTACCGTAAACAGGTTAATGATAATAATAATAATTATTATTATATTTGTACATTAATCAAATCGCATAGATCCAATAGTGGAAAAGTAATGTTTCAGATTAGTCCAATAACATTTCTACGCTCTTTCGTTTTGGCGATGGAGTTTTTCAGGAGGACGTTCAAAGCGCTTTCATTACCCTGCAAAATTTTAGTGGGTTCGCCTGCACCCCCTGCTCTCCCTATTCTCAAGTCAGTGATTGGATAGCCTTTGTCTTTCCTTAGTTTGATAGATTTTGTTTCACATCATGCAAGATGAGCTACAATCACTTTCCTCACCCAGCATGCTTGGTTGGTTGCCGTTTTAGTCGCCGACGGCCTGATTATGCACACACACACACACACACACACACACACGCACACACACACACACACACACATAGTTTGTACAAACATATATGCATCATACATATATACGTGCATTAATACATACATATAGGCAGGCAGACAGTCAGTCAAATATGCATGCACACAAATTCCATTTACAAGGCATTGTGCATGTGTGTCTTCTTGTCTATATATTGCACAACAGCTGTAAATAAGTGTCATCATCATAAAAACAGCGTCCTTCACTTCCAATCTTCTGTTGAAACATGTTCATCCATGGGAAAATTATTACTTTTGCTGGAAACAGGACAAGGTTGGTAACAGCAAGGACATCTGCTCCAATGACCCCATTTGACTCGTGCAAGCACACAGCAAAGACGGCATATAGCATTGCATGCGAATGCATGCAATGGTATGTGTTTTTGTAGTGGATGAGTAAATTGAAGCATAATGGGAAACAGTGTGATAAGCTAAGAGTTCTGCTATTGTGGCACTGCGTCAGTTAACAAATATTTCTCCTTTATATACTGCTTATTTCTATGGATAGTTGATTTTAGTAATATTCTTTTTCATAAACGATCTGCAGCTGTTTAAAGATGGGACCGACGGTAATTTGATTTCTAAATCTCAATATTCGTCTTGCTTATAATTCTGACAAAACGTTTAACGGGAGCAATGAGTTAACCATTCTAAACACACGATAACTATTAAAATTCTATTCTCGTTGGCGCATAGCGAACGAAGTTGCTAATCTTAACTCTGAACTTCTCAAACAACCAAGTATTCGGGTAGAAGTACCCCCATTTAAGTAAAATAATCCTCCTAACTATATTGTTTTGCATTTAAAGTGTTATGTTAGCAGCATTTCAAATACAGTTTGCTTCAATTGAAACATCTTAAGTTATCAAGCAACGATAAGCACAGTACAAATAAACATTTTATGGGTGTATACTAAACTAGTAGCCTATTTCCTCTCGTGTCCAGCATTTCCTGTCAAACATGACGTTTGGTTATTCCTCTTGCACAGGAAATAATATAAATTGACCTTGACTGAGAAATGATTACAACATTATAGGATTCCAGCTTTTTAATTTCTTTTCGACAAGTGCAAACTGTTAAAAGTGAAGAAAATACACACACTCACATGTACAAATACACGAACATACACGTAAAGATACGTGTATACACATATACAGATACAAGCAAGAACTGTATGTATATGCATGAATGTGTGTATATTTGAGCACGCGTGCGCGTTTTCTGAGTGTACTATTCTTGAGAGAGATAGAGAGAAAGAGAGAGTATTCATATACGAAATGGGGCTGAAAAGTTCCTGGCTTTGGGTAAAAGAAAATACAGGAGGATAAGTTAATTATGGTTTTATTCAACATATTCCCCTCTCAGGTTCACACACTTATTGCAGCGGTACTTCAGTTTTTCCAAGCCTTGTAAAAGAACTCGGAAGGTTGGGATTCCAACCAGGCCTTTCGCGACACCCATAAAATCAGGAACTTTTCAGCACCCCCTCGTACATGCATATACATACTAAGTGTTTAAGCAATAATTTAGAACTATTGGGGTTTTCAGATGACGAAAGAGAACTTCTAACAAGAAATCCCACAAATGTCGACCAGACTACTCTTGAAGTTGATAAGTACCCGGAGGTTAAAAAGTGGGGTGGCTGAAAGCTAACATTTGAATAAAAAATAAAGATACAAAATAAATAAACAAATACAATTTGTCAATATACATTTCTGATATATGCATATGCAATTTGTTTTATTGCCCTTTTTATATTGTTTCCCAAATATAATAAATTAGTTATTCAAGTACAACACCGACTTTCGGGACACTGATGATCCGGAACCTCGCAAATCTGCACTAATTTACGAGCAGGGAGTTCAAATTCCCACGATTACTAGATTACTATAATGGTACCTAGCACAGTAGAGTTTTAATAAACTTGTATAAATCATATTAATGTACAGGTACATCTATTTTATTCAATTATTTATGCATATTTTATTATTTATTTGCATCTTTCTGGTTTTCGTCACTGTTTATAATTTTGCTCCAACTGTTTTCAAATTTGTTTCATGGATTAAGTTTTGTATACTAATTATGAAAATGAAATTCATTTTTCCTATAAATCCATAATTGAAAGGTTATTAGCCTTTAAAATTTGCAAAATCTGGTTATTTTAACCAATCAGAAGCGCGTATTTAACACATCACTGGGGCGAAAAACTGTTTCCATAGTAACCAAAGATGCTGCGCATGCGCACAAAGAGTGTAACCGCGAAATTGAGTGTAATCAACAAATTGAGAGTACCTGAGCATCTTTAAAGCGTGGAAACAAATGCCGGTGTGGGACGCACCCTTCCTTAGTTGACTTATCTTTGTGAATTTATGTGGAGAAGGAGATATGAGAAAGATAATTTATTTTATAAAATCTTACAGTGTATTGCAAACTTTTGAATTTTTTAAACTAATTAATGTATGTTTTAAGCAATGTTTTGACTTTTATTTCTAGCAACTCCTGTTGGTTTGCTCGTAGCTTTTAAATATTTAATTTACTCTAGAATGTTTTTCACTGTTTTCACTATTTACTTTGCTCGTGTATATTTTAATATCTTAACTGTTATTTCTAGCAACTCCTGTTGGTTTGTTCGTAGCTTTTAAATATTTAATTTGTTCGCGAATGTTTTAATGTTAACTTTGCTCGTGAAAATTTTAATGTCTTGACTGTTATTTCTAGCAACTCCTGTTCGTTCGTTCGTTCGTTCGTTCGTTCGTTCGTAGCTTTTAAATATTTAATTTGCTCGCGAATGTTTTCACGTTTTTCAGTTTACTGTAGCTAGTTTAATGTTTTGACATGCCGAAGCCCCCGCTTCCGCACCCCGATGATGGAAGAGGCAGCGAACGCACTGTTTTCTGATTGGCTGAAAATTATGAAAATTATCAAACTTTGAACACCTGTAACATTTTTGCAAAATTTTTCAGGAATAAACGAATAACAAATTCCGATTCAGCGTCAAAAATTACATCTATATGATACATAAAAAAATTTTTTTTTTGAGATAATTGTAAACAGTGACGAAAATCACAAAAATCCATTTATTTAATTCAAAGTGTGTTGACCAAGGCGACCTCCCTTGGTTCATACCTTGGACAAGTATCTTCTACTATAGCTTCGGGCCGACTAAAGCCATGTGCGTGGATTTGATAGACGGAAAGTGGAAAAAGTCAGTCATGTGTTTGATAATTTTTACTACATTGGTGCTGCTTCTATTTCATATTTGAATTGATTCTTACGTATGCATTGTCGTCTGGGTATACTCGCACATGACTTGAGTATATAAGTCGTGAACTCGTGAAGTGATTCAGTTCCGATCCTGTCGAGTATGTGATGTTGACAAGCCACAAAAATGGGGGAACATCGATATCCATCACTCCTAGATGGGTTTGAGTTGTTTCGCTTGTCCATCACTCTAAGGTATTTTAACACCTGGCGCCTTGAGAGAGTATTTTCCACCACACCAATAACAGCTTATGGGCAAATACGCATGTACATTAAGTATATGTGGTTGATAATACACACACACACACACGTATGTATGTATATATGTCTGTTTGTATGTATGTATGTATGTATGTATGTATGTATGTGCGTGTGCATGCGCGCACGCGTCTTTGTGTCTGTGTCCCCGCCCCCACCGCTTGACAGCTGGTGTTGGTTTGTCTACGTCGCCGTAACGTAGCGGATCGGCAAAAGTGACCACTAGGCTGCAAAAAAAAAAAAAGTACTGGGGTCGATTCTTTCGGCTAAAAACTCTTCAAAGTGGTGTCCCAGCATGGCCACAGTCTAACAACTGAAACATGTAAAAGATAAAAAATAATCCGGAAAGGTTTTAGATCCAAAAGTTCCGAAAAATCGATGTTGTACCTGTTATAATTTACCATTAATTGGAATCGCAAGACAGTGAAAAATTTTATGGAATACTTATTTCTATATATCATAGATTCATTGATTTAGCTACCCTTCATTCATATGCGTTATTTTTGTTTACGTTCGTCAAACAAATTAACTATGTCGTTCATCAATAGTGACGTAGTTTTGTAATATTTTAAGATGCTGTGGCTTGCTCCTAACTACATTTTCAGGTTATGTATTCAATCTGAATATTCTGGGCATGTCATTTTCTGTGTGTGTGTGTGTGTGTGTGTGTGTGTGTGTTGTGTGTGTGTGTGTGTGTGTGTGCACTGCTGTAAGATTGCGTTGCAGTTTAATTTCCGCTATCATTGTCGTGCTAGTCTTTTTGATTTTGCTCTCTCTCTCTCTCTCTCTCTCTCTCTCTCTCTCTCTCTTTCTCTCTCTCTTTCTCTCTCTTGCTCTCGCTCTGTCTGTCTCACTTCCTCTCTCTTTGTCGCTCTGTTTGTCTGTCTGTCTGTTTCTCTCTCCCTCTCTTTCTCTCTCTTTCTCTGTAATGGACCTGAGCTCAGCCAGTGGGATTAATAGCGTTACGTTTAGTATACACTCCTAACTTGAATGACAGCGAATACTGTAATATCAGAATAGTCATTTAATGCATTTACTGAATAATATATTGAGTCCCATGCACTAAATTAGTCATTTTATAATGAATTAGAAATAATTTATTTTTTGTATTTAATGATTAATAAATATAGCTTTTGTCTAGGTAGGCATTGTCTTCTCATAAAAGACGACGTGTCCTTGATTTTGAATGCTAAGTGATGTCTGTGGGCTCAACTGCGAATAAAATTTCCGTCAACGGCTGCTCTAATTAAAATTTTTTTTTAAACCCTGAGAGGTCAAAAAGTAAAGAGAGCGAAAAATACATTTATTTGTTTTGAACTTAAATAGCAAATAAAGTTATAAATAATCGTTTCTATTACAGGCACAAGGCCTGAAATTTGCAGGGAGGAAGTAAGTCAATTACATGGACCCCAGTACTTGATTGGTACTTATTTTATCGACACCGAAACAAATGAAAGCAAAGTCGACATCGGTGCAATATGAACTAAGAACGTTAAGACGGACGAAACGTCGCTATGCATTTTGCCCGGAGTGCTAACGATTCTGCCAGCTCGCCGTCTTTAGAACAGAAGGCAAAGTTGACCTCGGCGGGATTTCAGCTCAGAATATAAAGAATGAGAAGTGCTGCCAAGCATTTTATCCGACACGCTAACAATTTTGGCAATAAAATAATAACAGCAACAAGCGTGTATATTCTTTTCTATTCTGGGTACAAGGCCCGAAATTTTGGGGGAGGGGACCCCAGGACGCAATTGGCACTTAATTTATCGGCCCCAAAAGGCCAAGTCAACCTCAGCAGAATTTGAACTCAGAACATAAAGACAGACGAAATACCACTAAGTATTTCGCCGGTGTGCAAACGTTTCTTATTTCTTTATTGTCCACAAGGGACTAAACATAGAGAGGACAAACAAGGACAGTCAAACGGATTAAGTCGACCCAGTATGTAACTAGTACTTATTTAGTCGACCCTGAAAAGATGAAAGGCAAAGTAGACCTCGGCGGAATTTGAACTCAGAACGTAACGGCAGACGAAATATCGCTAAGCATTTCGCCCGGCGTGCTAACGTTTCTGCCGGCTCTCCGCCTACAAACATGTGTTTTGGATTAAAAAGTGTAAACATGACAAGCGATGTACTACAGGTCAAAAGCAAAGCTTCGCGGATCGCTTGAGAAACTTTATTCGTATCAGCGAGAATTGAAGAATTGAATGTTGTTGACGTCATAAGAACATTTAGACGCCATAGGAATTTTTAGAGAGAGAGAGAGAGAGACAAAGACAGAGACAGACAGACACGGAGTTGAAGTATTTCCTATTTTTTACTTTTAAATCCCAAACTGAGAATTTTGAAATTAAATTCAAAATTCATTAACTCACAATATTTCATTTAATAAAGTCTTTTAACAAAACAGTTTTCCTTTCTACTTTTTTTTTATATATATAAACCTTAATCCATCACGACAGAAAGTATGGAGCATGATATATATTTCGCAAACTTAAATTAATTAATTTTCAATGTTCCCTTTTAGGATGGCGGTGAAGGAAGTCAAAGTAACTGAGCCGATATCTAAACGTATAGCAGCGTAGTCAGAATTTCAAACCATGCTGGAACCAGCATCTTCTTTAGTTCTTTTCTAGTCGGTTATTGTTTCATTCAGGTAAAAAAAAAAATTTTTTTTAAATGTATCATATATTACTTAGAGACTCCATTTGCATGGAAATTAAAAGTTAAGTAGGAGTGAACATTCTTAACGCAGAGAGCATTAAAAAAAACTAATTACAAAATCAAATGCAGCGAGAGGAGAAAAATATGAGCTGAATGACTAATCTCTTTTTAATAGTTCCGGCGAGGCGAAGGCGTGGATGTGTTGTTAAGACTGTCACTTTTCAACCACGTGGTTTTGGGTTCAGTCTTACTGCGTGGTACTATGGGTAAGTAGGTTTCTACTATTGCCCCGGACGGCCCAATTCTTTGTAGGTGAATTTGGTAGGCACTAAACATGTCATATATTCGTATCGTCACAGAGCCGCACGGCATTAATTTGTTTCTATACTGTATAATTATTTCGTTTGATTATACACATTTGCGTTGTGTTTGGTTTCGACGCTGCCCTCAGCGTTTGCTCACGATTCCCAGCAGCTTCTCGCTGCTGATGCCACCAAAAATTAACAATATTATGGTTAAAAGCATGAAATTGTAAGAATTTTTAGAATGAAGTGTCTCGTGGGTGAATTTTCCGCTTGTTCCTTTGTTGCGTTTCTGTTTCATTTTTGAGACTTATTTTGTTTGTTTGTTTGTATGTATGTATGTATGTATGTGTGTGTGTGTGTGTGTATGTATGTATGCATGCATGTATGCATGCATGCATGTATGTATGCACGTATGTATGCATGCATGTATGCATGTATGCATGTATATATATATATATATATATATATATATATATATATATATATATATTATTTTGTTTAAAAGAGTTCCAACACTGTCTGTTTTTTATGTTTTATTTATATTCCTGCAGAACTAATGTGGGATATAGAATATGGAATATACAATATATAATATAATATACAATATACAATATAAAATAAAATAAAATAAAAATGGATGGCACCATGAAATAAAGTATTGAATGTAGATGAAATATTGAGTGTTCAATATAAAGGATCAAATATATAAATATATAAATATAAATATATAAAGGCGACTCGAGTTTCAGGGCTATTTCCCTCCGTCATGGCCGGTATGACAGTCTGTTAAAGTCTGTCATACCGGCCATGACGAAGGGAAATAGCCCTGAAACTCGAGTCGCCTTTATATATTTATATTTATATATTTATATATTTGATTCTTTATACTGAACACTCAATATTTCATCTACATTCAATACTTTCTTTCATGGTGCCATCCATTTTTATTTTATTTTATTTTATATTGTATATTGTATATTATATTATATATTGTATATTCCATATTCTATACTCCACATTAGTTCTGCAGGAATATAAATAAAACATAAAAAACAGACAGTGTTGGAACTCTTTTAAACAAAATAATATATTCCTCTATACACAATCATACAAAAAACCCACCTTTTTTGTATTTATTTTTACTCGCATATATATATATATATATATATATATATATATATATATATATATATATACATATATATATATATATATATACATATATATATATATATATATACATATATATATATATATATATACATATATATATATATATATATACATATATATATATATATATATACATATATATATATATATATATACATATATATATATATATATATACATATATATATATAGATAGATAGATAGATAGATAGATAGATAGATAGATAGATAGATGTTTTCGATCTAGTTTGGATTCTTTGCAATCAAACTTGAATTTTTCAAAGAGACTTTGTAAGACAAGCTAAAACGCACAAAACGGTCAACAGGCATGTGCTGAAGTAGGAGTCTTCATCCTCCAAAGAATATTCGATGACCGCAAATCGATTCGAAGCTAGTTTCTCGAAATTGGTGCTCAAGCCTTGAAAATAAAAAGAGTTAAACTACATCAGCCGTAAGGGAATACATGTCTATCTTATCTAACTCGTCCAGTAGAGCCCGAACTTCGATTTAATCCCGAGCTTGGGACAACAAACTTTGCTCTTTATAACCGTTTTATGAAGTCACTTTTTTTGTTAAAAAATTGTTCTATTTGCATCTCCTCAAAGCGAACGGACTGGTTCTTTTAAGGTCACTCTTGGGTAAAGTTCAAATAGAAAGCTCGAATAACATAGTTCTCGAATGAAAACTCTGCAGCTATCAAGAACTTATAAGCATTACTTTTGCATAATACTATTACTAATAGCAACTCACCATATGTAGGCATAAAGGAAAAAATGAGCTCATACTATTCCTGATATAACGACCTGTCTGAAAGCGTCCACGTGTCATCTAAGACACGTGAATCCCATGTACAATAGACAGTCTAGTTAAAAGACATACCACGGGGTGGGGAATGTAGCATAAACCCGCGCTTTAAAGCAGTTCTATGCAATTTTGGGGGAGGGGAGGGGTGAAATTACCCTTATGATTAAAAGTTTTGATCAACATGATTTAAATCAGACCAGGTTTATTAGCTATCCTGAGATAAGACTTTTTAAATTTTCCCAACTGATATTTCTCGCAAAAAATTGCAGTTTGTAAAAATGCACAAATTATCTTGAATGAACTTTTCGCACATAAGCAACAAATAGAAAAAGAATCACTCATTTATGATCTCCCCTTGTTCAGACCGGTCGACGTAACGGAGCATCTTTTGGTAGAAGCTATCGCAGTGTTCATGAGTTATTTCATCGAACTTTTCAGATATCAATTGGTAAAGCTCCAGTTCGTTCTTTGCCTTGCCCTGGATAACCGAGCGTTTCCAAACGGAGAAAAAGAGTTAAACTATATCAGCCTTATGGCTGATGCAGTTTAACTCAATTTTTTTTCAAGGCTTGAGCACCAATTTCGAGAAACTAACTTCGAATCGATTTGTGGTCATCGCATATTCTTTTGAGGATGAAAAGCGTTAAAATTTATTATAATTTCAAAAATGATACACAAAAGTTGTAAAGGAGGAATAGAGTAACAAAAACAACATAAAAAAATCAACAACATAAAACACTGCTATAAAAATATTTTTCGTGTTCATTCAAATAACATTCTAAAGGATCAAAATAAATGGGAGCGAAAAAAAGAAACGAACGAATTTATCTGACAACTCAATATTTATGTGTGTGTGTGTGTGTGTGTGTGTGTGTGTGTGTGTGTGTGTGTTGCGTGCGTACGATTTGTTCGACTAAACTCTTCAATGCGATCCCTCCAGCATGGCTGCAGTCCAATGACTGACTCAAATAAAATAACAAGAAGATTCTCTAAAGCGTTTGCCAATGTTGGCAATGGAGGAAGACCGAAGTACCTCCTTTAATATAGCAAAAAACAATGAATTTTTTTCAAGGTGGGACAGAGTGGGCGGATGTTTTTGAAATGGCTACTACTCAGCCCCAGGGAGACGGGCATATGTCAACGGGTACTATTTGGTCCGTGGTGTCCTAGCATTTTTTTTTCAGGTGAAGCCATGGCGTTGTGGACGATAATCATCGCGTGTTTGCCTACGACAGTTACGTGAAGAATAACGGGTCTGTCACAGCAGTTCAGCGTGAGTTTCGGTGCCACTTCATCATTCACCGAAATCAGGCAGTCCCCACCCATAACACAATCTTACGTTGGGTGAATGCACGAGGTACATTAATGAATAGGATACCGGTGAGGGCGCCACGAACGGTACAGACCTTGGAAAAGGTGGAACGCGTCAGACAAGCTTTGATACGGAGTCTGAATCGCTTTGCTCGAAGGCATTCCACTGAACTTGGCATCGGTAATCGATCGGTAAGGTGTATTATGCATGAAGACCTGCATTTCCACCCGACAAATTGATCATCGGGCAACTGTTGAAACCATGAGACTATGCACATCAGCTTAACTTCGCGCGTCAGATGGAAGCAGTTTTTGAGGCAAACGACAACCTCATCTTGTTAATGGGTGATGAAGGTCCCTTTCATCTCAATGACATGATAAATCAACAGAATTGTCGTTACTGGGCTCTTGAAAATCCGAGAGAACTGCACGAAAGACCACTATACAGTCCAAAAGTGACGGTCTGTTATGGTATTAGAACAGCTGCTGTTATTAGTCCTTACTTTTTTTAAGATAATAATGGAAATGTTGTTACTGTGAAATCCAAGCGTTACATCGAGATGATAAACAACTTTTTGTGCTTGAATTACAACAAAAACGGCCTACACAGCTAGAGCATCAATGGACGTTCTTCGCTCTTTCTACAGTGACAGCCTCATTTCCAGGTTTGCTGACGTTCTTCCCCACTTCCGGTCCCCTGATTTGTCCATGTGTAATTATTTCTTGGGAAACCTCAAGGCATATGTGTATACGCATAAGCCCTGTACATTGGACAATTTAAAGGAAGCTATTCGCGTGACAGTCGCCCAAATCGACAGGTCAATGCTGGAGAAGGTGGAGGCCAACTTCCAAGAACGCCTCAATGAAAATGGACACCTCCGCAATTAGTTTTGACAAATGCTAATTCAATACGAACACACTGATGCCAATAAGATTTGTTTGCAGCTAAAATGAATGATTTTGTAGATTTTTCAAAAACGTCCGTTCTCTCTGCCCCACCCTGTATGACATTGAGGAAAAGATCATAATACCAGTAATTAAAGAAATAATTGAAATTCTTTTGAAGAAATAGCCCTAACCTGTTCCAAATTGCATGTCACCGAGTGCATATAATTCTTTCTTCCATAGGCATAAGGCCTGAAATTTTGGGTGAGAGCGCTAAATCGATTACATCAACCCAGTGCTCAAATGGTGCTTATTTTATCGATACCGAAAGAATTAAAGGCAAAGTCGACCTCGGCGGTATTTGAACTCAACTAAGTACAAATAATACAACGCAATGACACATTAATGAGATGGCCGATGATGTGAAGAATGTCTTGGTATCTCAGCTTCTGTATTGTAAGTTGATTCTCGTTTGTTTAAATATTTTTATGGCCTATGTGAGCTATTTAAGTCCAAAGTGAATGTGTGTTAATGACGAATTTTTATTTACCAAGTACCTTAAAGGTGATTTCCAAAAGTGAGGTAATTTTTCGATGTTTATGGTATAATTTGAAGAAACACAATAATATTTCCCCTTTGGAATATTACAACAGTGGCAACCGATGTTGCACAGAAAGGGTTGGCCGTTACAAATGATTTGTCGCCTGAAGTGCGTAGTGTTTATTCTGTTATTCTGTATTGCACAAGTATCGTTTATGTCCAAGACATCTTCAAAGTGTGTGTGTGTGTATGTGTGGTGTGTGTGGTGTGTGTGTGTGTGTGTGTGTGTGTGTGTGTGTGTGTGTGTGTGTGTGTGTAAGATCAATCTATAAAATTAAAGCACGCCTCAATTCCTAACTATCATATTTACAGTCATTTGAGAAGGAAATGATGGAACTTTTAACGGATAACTTTTGCACGCGGAACTGATGTTGTGTGAAGAGGTGAAAGCCTGTAAAAACAAATCAACTTGTATGACTCAACTGTAGTTCCTTGTTGATGTTAAAATCATCTCTGTGTAACGAACTTAAAAGTGTCCGTTCTGTTTGTGAGGCCTATAATAAAAAAAACAATGAAATACAAGCGTTCAAAAAAAAGTTGTTATTACTAATCAAGCTAGAAGAATCCTAATGGACTCATCTAAATCTATATTGGCTTGTAGAGATTTTAAAGTAATCTGGAAAGAGAAGTCAAAAGTTTTTCAGATCGTTACCGGGAAATATACATAAAACTCAATGGAAAACTTTAAAAAACGTCTTTACTCGCAATTCAACATGAATTCTTGTATTAGAGTAGCAGGAAGAGGTAATCAGCACAGTAGTGGCTGTAATAACATAAACAAACACGCCCACTACTTATAAACTGGTTGAAAAAGAAACAGATTCTAAAATAATAAATGAATAACAAAACAGGAAAAAATAGAACTTTAATAATATACAATTAGCAAAGACATTTGAGAAAAAAATATTTTTTCAATAAATAACTGGCAATATTGACCTGAAAAAAAAAAACGAAGCAAAAACATAAACAACAGTGGTAGAAGCCGTAGTGCGCACATACTGACGAGTGCCGAGGCAAACAGAAAGACTTTCGAATTATGCAAGGTTCTATCACAACAACAATTTTGGTAAGGGAAGGGCTTGTGCCGAGGCACTCCCTCTCTTTATTTGAAGGCTTTTTGCATGCTCTCCAAAGACTAATTTAAAACAGGTACTCGCTGACGTGTAGAATAGTATATTGCTGGTTGAGCAAGTTAAAACATATGGCAGTATCTGCTTTTCGAAACTGAAGTCGAGGTTAAACGGCAAGCAGGTACTGTAAGATTCACAGTTGCGCATAATCTTGTGTCGCAGTACGTGAGTCGACCAACAGAAGAGTGACAGCTAAGCATTTGCAGCAACACAGATCTTTGGCTTATTTTCACCTTTATAGAGAATATAGGCAGACAAAAAGAGCTGAGGTAATAAGGTATGACATTCAGAACATTGCAACAAGCCGAAATGTGTCTGAAAGAAGTATGCACTACCTTGTGTCATATAAACAAGAAGATAAAATTCGGGACAGTTCTGGGATTGTGTATCAACGAGGAGTGGACGTGAAAGCTATTAATGATAGTGAACGCCTCTAACGAATACTACGTTTCCATTCTATATGAAGCAACGTGTGGACAAGGTAAGGTACGTGATTTGTTACTCCATAGAAACATATAGAGATAGTACTGAAAAACCATGGAGAAATTATCGAAACCAAGTCAACCACCCTCCTAAACTGGTCAGAGGTCCAACTGGATATAAAAGTGATACTCAATTTTGCAGACCAGCGGAGATTCAGATAAGAGTTGTTGTGGAATGCAGAAGGCTACTTCTATTACATCAAACACCAGAGCAATTACAACTCGCAGGAAATACGAAGGGGCAACTATCATCATCACCATAATACCAATAGCTGGAACAACTCCCACATAATGTGATAATCCTCGGGAATAATATAAGTCGTGAGTGAGCAGAGCTGTCAGACGATCTGACCTCACAGGTAGGTTCTCACTGTAAAGTGGTTAGGGTATTTGGTTCACGACCGTGAGTTTGATGAACGGCAGCGCGTTGTCTTTGAGTAAGACACTATATTTCACGTTGCCCCGGTCCACTCAGCTAGCGAAAATGAGTTGTGCCTGTAATTCAAAGGGCCGGCGTTGTCACATTCTGTGTCACGCTGAATCTTTGAGAACTACTTTAAAGGTACGCGTGTCTAAGGAGTGCTCGGGCACTTGCACGTTAATTTCATAAGCAGGCTGTTCCGTTAATTAGATCAACTGGAACACTTGTCGTCGCAACGGACGGAGTGCCGGAGGCTCTCACAAGTATTTGGATAGGTAACCCTAAATGATTTTCATGATTTCTACTATCATTTGCCTTAATTGCTGTTGTTTTTTAATGTAATTTTATAGCAATTTCTATGAAATTTTTAAAATAATATTTTATATTAAATTTTTAACGCGTTTTACTGTATAAAATCATTTTCCCCTGCCCTTGTTTTTATTTAACTTTGTCATGCGATATATTTTGTAACCCTCAGTTTTTAACTTCCATTATATATATGAGTGATCCCTTATATTTAATAAAGAACAACTTGTTTTTGCCGTTGTATTTTGAGAAGAGTAATCATTTTCAGATATAGTGATTTCAAGGCCAGCAAGTTCGGGGAAGGTTATAAGCCGACCACATCGACCTCTGTGTTCAATTGGTACTTATTTTATCGAAAGGATGAAAGGCAAAGTCGACTCCAGCGGCATTTGAACCCAGGATGTAAACACGGACGAAATGCCGCTAGGCATTTTGCCCGGTGCGTTAACGATTCTGTCCGCTCGTTGCCTTCATTTTCATATATATTGCCATGGAAAACTCAGGTTACTGAGATTTCAAGAAGTATTAGTAGCTCGCGAAGAAAAATTATATTTTGGACTATTATGCTTTGGAATATTTGAGTGTCTACCCATTCTACTTCAGAGCAGACAAAACAAAGTTTTTCGTTGGATATTTTTGTTATATTTTATATTTACCTACTTGTGTAACAGCATGTATTTTTCTCCGTCTGGTGAACATGCCTCCAAGAATTTTTAAACATGTCTTTGAATATTTTCTAAAAACACAAACATTTAAAAATAAAATTTGAGATGCAGGGAGGGAGAGTGAGAGAGAGGGGGAGTGAGAGAGAGAGAGAGGGAGAGAGAGAGAGAGAGAGAGGGGAGAGAGAGAGAGAGAGAGAGAGAGAGAGAGAGAGAGAGAGAGAGAGAGAGAGAGAGAAATAATCAAACTTTAACAAACAGATAAGTTTCATACACTAACGAACAACAGAGCCGGTAACAAAAGTAGTAGTTACTTGCCAAAAAGAAGTTCTGAATATGAGTCAACTCCCAGAAAAAGTGTAAGATAAGTATTTCACGAAATATTTTCCCCACTTGCATGTCTATTTTATTCAAGAACTAGCAATAGGAAACAAATAAATAAGTAATCCTTCGACGTGGTTGAACAATCAATCCCATCCAGTGGGAATTCACTGTACGATCGCTGAATACAAAACTGGCACGCAGGACCTCCGTTCGGATGATTTTCCTGAGTCATTATTTTGCCTTTATACGCCAATCCGTCACAAGCATACCCATTTACAGCTGAATGGACTAGAACGACATGAAATGAAGTGTTTTTCTCAATAATACAACGTTCAACCTATCTGGGAATCGAAACCATGATCTCGTGATCGTGAGTGCAACATCCTAACCATTAGGCCACGCGCCTTCACTCACGAAGAAAAGTGACATACCTCTTCCTATTAAAAATCGGGAGGATTTCCAGTATTCCTTGAAAGGAGCAGTTGAAATAAGCCATAGCTGGTATATATGAATTATTGTGGTTTCCATCGATCGAGGAAAGGCATAGGGGGTTCATATGGCATTCAAAGCTGAAGATAAGGCGAGAGACAGTTTGTGTTGGTGCACCACACACCTGTCCACCGGTTCATGCTGGAATATGTGGGACTGTAGAACACAAGGGTCACAGTGAGAGACATTTGTGGCGATATAGAACCTTGGTCCATAGTCATCATCGCAATGGAGTACGTGCTGATTGTGAGCGTTGAGGTAACTAAAAATGACGTTGTCAGGAAGAATCCGCATAGCATTTAAGTCCTGATGACCTCCGAAAACAAAAGAACCATCCCGGAGCACAGCTTCAGGATAGATCTGTGGGTACAGTAAGAAAGGGATATGACTGGAGGTGGGAGGCACAAGACCCCAGCTGTGATACATGTAACAATAAAGAGCCATTTGAGCGCTTTCTGCCCTGAGGAGCTGGAAAGCCAGAAGAAAAGACAGAGCTGTCATTTTCAAGTGTTTGGCATTAAAATCTAAAATATAAAGTCTGGTCCAATTTTTCAGTTTCATACTTCATTTATTATTTCTGAACTGATGTCGTTAAGATATCGCCACAGCAAATACATATGTTCATTGAACATATGTATTTGTTTCGTGCATATTCAGAGATGGTTTACAACTATAATAAAACCCATCAAACCGGCTTGTAACTTGTTAATCAGCTTCTACAAGTACACAAACAAAAGGACATGAGGGGAAAACGGTTGCTTTCTCTTAATCTGACTACACCCCCCCCCCCCCCCACCTCTCTCTCTTCAGAAACAGAAATCATAAAACTCCTGCAAAACACAGAAATTATAAAGAATTTCTCTGAAGATTGACCCTTTCACTATGCTAGTTTAATCTACGTATTTTCATAATCCTTTGAGTTCCAATCAGTTGAACTACGAAGATATCAATTATTTATGAGAGCAGCAAATAGTGTTAGTTTTTAATGGAAGAAGGTGATTAGTATAGTGAGGGTCATGAACAAAGGGCGAAGTGTCTTTAAGAAGTATAACGAACAGCTTGCTAAAAATGAAGAACAAGAGTAAGTTTTCCTCCATATAACACAGATAACCAACGCTTCTTAGTGGTTGTTTGACATGCTAGAAATAGCAACCAAATTTCCTTAAGAATCATACAACACTACTTTGAAAAAGAAACATACTGGATAATCTTTGGATAATATAGTTTGAATAAAAGACAGAACAGTCATTAATGGAATGTTTTTGATCACAGATCGGAGTTTTCAAAAGATTAAAAAAAAAACTATGGCGACCATAACCAGAAGAAGAATAGGGGAGCCTGTTATTCAAAAATAAAACTCTCAGTAGTAACATTATATAACTTAAGCATTTGTGCGTCATATTTTGTACGTCATTTGAGTCATCGAGATCTATCCCTAAAATACAAGAAGAATGTCAACTATGAAAACGCAAGAGTCTTCTATTTTCTTTTACTTTATTTTATTTGTACTTTTTGTTCTAAATGAGATTGTGAAATAGTATATTGAAACTATAAAAGCTGTTGACAATAATTTTCGTAAAAGATTGTTTTCTTTCGTCATTTTGTTTCACAAAGACACGCAGACACACACACACACACACACACACACACACACACACACACACACACACACACACACATTCAAAGTAACTTGGTTTAATGTAGCATTTTATAACATGTTAAACCACATCTTTCCTTCATAATTGTTTATACAAATGAAACTCCCTAGAGTTATAAACAAAGGAAGCTGATACTTATTTACAGTGATCTACCCCGCATACACGTCTATCTGGAGCAAGACAACACAAGTAAGGCAAGCAGTCAATGAATTCCTCCCCGAAGCTAGCTAAAAAAAATTTCAATGTCAAAACACTTATAAATTTTAAAGGAATTTTTATTTTTATGTTTTAACGTCAGTGTTTAGATTAAGCTTAATTTCGGAGCAAAAAGATGGATAGCATATTTATTAAAAGGCAGATCCAGTTTCTTTCTCTTATTTTTTTCTTTCTGTAGGTCTATCATTTTTTCTCTTTTCCTTTCCTTTTTTAAAAAAAATGTTTAAGTCTGGAGGAAAAGAGCAGGAACTGAGAAATTACCTACACTTCAAGGTAATGGTTTCGTCTTTGAATAATAACCAATTCTCCGAACACCGTAGTATTGAAGTAAACTTCCAGTATACTGAGTCTGCAATGCAATTTCAAACGCAAGCTAAAGCCAATTTACTTCACTCGCGACACTAATGACATGTATGTATGCATGTATGTATGTATGTATGTATGTATGTATGTATGTATGTATGTATGTATGTATGTATGTATGTGTGTGTGTGTGTGTTGTGTGTGTGTGTGTGTGTGTGTGTGTGTGTGTAAATTAACGTTTTATCTTTTTCTGGAAACATAGGGCCTTAGTATTTCGTCAAATGAATAATGAATAATGTTTGAACTCCTAAATCGTTTCGCCATTCTACTGCTAAACTGCACTTACCCGACAGCATTGCTACCACTTAATTATCACTTGATTAATAATATGTTAAGTGTATATAACTCTATTGTAGTTGGCAACATACTGTCCTCGGGCCGTGTCTGATCCACTAGCCATTATCGTCTAGCCTGTGTTTCTCAAACAAAATTATGGACTCCACCCAGCTGCAGTGGCTAGAATAAAAAAATTCAGATTTATTTCGTGTGAGATATTTTGCTAACGAGTAATTGCAATGTTTAAAACTTTACACTACCATCTAAATATATTTGTCATTAATGTTTGTCTTATATTCTCCTTGTTATGTAATAATGGTTTTAACTTTTGGCAGCAGTTTCGGGGAAGTGGGTTAGTTGATTACATCAACTCTAGTGCCCAACTAGTTGGTACTTATTTTATCGACTCTGAAAGGAGTTGAAAGGCAAAGCCGACTTCAGTGGGATTTGAACTCAGAACATGAAGAGGGACGAAATACCACTAAGCATTTTGCCCGGCGTGCTAACGATTCTGCCAACTCACCACCTTCTAATATTCACATAAAAATTACTAAATTTCACCAGTATTTCAACATTTCGTTCAAGATCAATCAACCCAGAACATCTTAGGTTTACGTCGCTTGGATCCTAAAACAGGCTCTGTCATAAAATTACCAGTTCAGACGTGTAGTCAAATAACTCTTAAACAAGTCTCACACAAGCGCACGCACACATGCACGCTCGCACGCACACACATACACGCACGCTCGTACGCGCACACACACACACACACACACACACACACACACACACACACACACACACACACTCACTCACACACGCACACTCTCTCTCCCTTTCTCTCTCTTACTCCGCGCACGCAAAATATACCCTTGCAAACCGAGGAAGAGGGCAGATGGCTAATGTCTTGGACAATGATATTAGGATTACGAGATTGGATGTAGCACAACAGGAAGGAAAAACCAAAACGAGATGCAACTTTTGCGGGAAAATATTTAAAAGTGAACTTGATAGGAAAATCCATCGAGGCAAATCTAAGAGCTAAGAGCAACACCTGATGCTAACCAGAGACCTATTTCTAAGCGTATTAGAACTGCTTGCCAGTCGGAGTAGGACCAGGACCAAGAGGCAAACCAGAGTGTCCATGGCCTCTCTGCTCAGCTTGCTTAACAAGAAGAATGGGTGAATCTGGTAGTCTAGGGAATTTGGGGGAGGAAACCGACTGAATTTGTCTCGAATGACAGATCGCAGATGGGCCCAGTTGGATGAGGGTCAGAACAGTATCTAAGACAACATTCTGAGAGCAGATGCAACCGAAAAGTTAAGAATTGCCAAGATTTTGACATGAATAAATGAAAACTAATAAGTGACATGGTCTCGGTTCGAGGCAGCATTATATCACAGAACTGAAGAAATACTTGAAACAGCCGAACAGAAGTTAGAAAGAAGCAGAAGCAGATGAAGAAAAGGTAGTTTCAAATCAACTTAGCTAAGAATTTATGGAGAAACCTTTTCCAGTTTCCAGTTCGCGAAGACTATCCGAAAAAAGCAGTGAGCAAGCGAACGAGCAAGAGAGAGAGAGAGAGAGAGAGAGAGAGAGGGGGGGGGGAGAGGGGGAGAGAGAGGGAGAGAGAGAGAGAGAGAGGAGGGAGAGGGGGAGAGGGGGAGAGAGAGGGAGAGAGAGAGGGGGAACAAACAAACAGAGATATAGAGGGGAAGCAGAAGAGAACCTTTTTAATCAACCTCTTCTGGCTCACAGCTGACCTAAGAGAGCCTAAAAAGTGGGAGGCTTATATGTTCCAAGGAAAAGTGCAGGATACAGTGGCAGTTGTGCACGGTGACCCCCAGGAGAGACATCTTACTGGGATACTGTCCTTTCCAGGTGCTAATATTCAAGTCACACATCCCTTTCAACCTGGCAGACTTCACTCCCGACGAAATAAGGCAGTGGTAGTAAAAGCAGGACCAATATCTGCTCCAGAATCACCTGGCACAACGTGCAAGATTTACAAAAGCTGCTCACCACTGGTGAAGAGGTTAGCAAAATTTGTACAAAAGATCTGGAAAAATAAAGAGAAACCGTGGGTCTAGACTCTTGCTGTGGGTTATTTTGTCAAAAAAATCAGCAAAACTTGACCTGAACAACTAGAACTCGGCAACTACAGAACCAAGAGGTGGAGAAATGGCAATAAAGGGAGCCAGATAGAGCTCATAGTGCTAAGGATCCACATTACAATAGCGAAGCATCTTTGTATAAAAGTTGCAGGGTTTGCCTGCCTGGGACATTGGATGCAGTGGCATTGGGCACTCGAGCGAGCACTCTGGAGTACTGAGCAAGGAAAATTCCATTCTCCTGCATTTTATTGCTGGTCTCTTTCTAACTCTAAATAACCTTAAAATATAGGAGAAAGAAGACCCCCCCCCCCCCCTCCTGCAGTGTGATGTAACACACTGTACCCTGAAGGACTTTTTGGCCGGATGCCCTAAGGTACTGGAGAAGGCAGATACAAGTGGAGATAAGACAATGTCCTTTGTGAAAGAACCAAGTGGACGGACCTGAAGAGAATTAAGGCCAATAAGTGGCAAGTGTCATGACCCAACGGTATCCCGAGGGAAGGTGATTAGGTACCTAAAGCAAGATCATCTGTGTGGACACATTTTCCACTTTGCATCATACCTCTTACTTGGAGATGCGAGTGAATCTGAAGGACAGACTCATCTTTCTCGGAAGAGGCAGTAGGAACATTGCTCCGACCAGGCATGGTCCTCTTAACCAGGAGCACAAATATAGTCATCGTGGCAGAATCTTGCCTGAGACGACAAACTTCATATTTCCTCACCAACTGAAGAAAGTCAAATACCAAGAATTGACTGTCATTTCATGTCAACGGATGGCACGCAACCTTATTTCCCCACTAAAGAATGCTGCCGTGGTTTCCCAGCAAAATCAGTGGGCTATTTCTTGCGGAAGCTTGTTTTCAAACCCAAACATCTGAAGAAGGATAGCAAGGAGATAGCCATGGTAGCTAAGACGAGTTCAAAGTAGTGGATGACAAGAGACTGCAGATGGAACCCTTCTGCTGGCAAGGATTAATTCCCTTCTCTTTGTCCCATTCAGGAGAAGCGTTCAGGCTAAGAGACGAAAAGCTTACAACCCTGAGATATTTGATGAAGAGTTAAAGGGATTCTCAATATTGCAATAGCTTTAGTCATCATCAAAATATTTTGAAGCAGTTTTACCTAATTTTTTAAAGTTATGTACTTATCAAATTTTAAATAGAAATAAGATTATAGCAATTTTTCCAGTTTTATATTGTCTTTAAAACACGTTATAGATATCTATAATGCGATAAGTGTATTTGTATATATACGTTCTTTTGTGAGTAACATGTAACCCTAACCCTAACCATTTGTTAAAACAAACAGGAGTTAAAACATATGTGAAAGTGAACGACGGTGGAAGGAGAAAAAATATTACTTACGAATAATAATAGACGCACACGAATGCAAGCAAAGGGGAAGCGCAGCGAATCATCCGAAACAACTTCCAAAGCAGGACGTCACCCGAAGAAGGTTATGCTTTCAATTTGGTAAGATTGAAAGAGTGTTGGCTTTTACAAGCTTCGTCCTACGGACAGAACCATCGATGCGGATGTATACTGTGACCAGTTGGACAAATTTTCGGCTGCAATCTACCAGAAGCATACAGCATTTGCAAATCGTAAGGACGTTGTCTTTCATCGCGACAATGCCAGACCGCACACTTCTTTGCAGACGCAACTGAAGTTATTGGGGCTTGGCTAGTAAGTTTGTCTGCACCATTCATATTTGCCCGACCTTGTACCTTCAGATTTCCGCCAGTTTGGGTCTCTTCAAAATTCATTGAATGAACAGACGTTCAACACTGAAAAGGATATAGAAATTCATATGACAGAGTTTTTCGCCAGTAAAGACATAAAATTCGTTGAGTAGGGAATGCGGTTCTACCCACAAGATGGTAGAAGATAATGGGACAAAACAGAAATTATATCATTGATTGAATAAATTGCTTTGTGCATAAAACTTGTCTTATTTTCGCTTAAAAAATCGAATGGACGTTTTGACCAACCCAATGTTGTTACGTCAAAGTGATTATGAGGTAACAATAAAATTGGAAAGTTTTCCTACTTCACTTTTGGACGTGCTCGGTATTTATTCTACAACGAAGATGTATTTTCAGTCAAACACACACACCAACAACACACCAACATACGTACATACGCAAATGCTTATACAGACATATACAAATACGCATACAAACAATACATATTAATTGTTATTCATTCACAGACACATATACTCACACATTTGCACACACAAACCGCTGTATAATATTCAGATAGTGCTAAATATAATTTTCCTGTTATTTTGGTATTTTTATTTACATCCTCATACTCTCATTAGCTACTTTCATGTACATTTTAAAACAATAGCTCCGCCGTTATTGACCACTCACGTACTCTCATCTATCGTATAAGATTCGAGAATATTTTAGAATGATGTAGTTAACGTATTTGTAATTTATACATTTTCTCATGACATGAAGTGTTTTCAATAATTCTGTAAGATAAGGTGGCGAGCTGGCAGAATCGTTACCTCGCCGGGCAAAATGCTTAGCGGTGTTTCATCCATCTTTAAGTTCTGAGTTCAAATGTCCCCGAGGTCGACTGTGCCTTTCATCATTTCGGAGTTGATAAAATAAGTACTAGTTGAAGACTGGGGTCGATGTAATCGATTTAGCTCCACTCTCGAAATTGCTAGCCTTGTGCCAAAATTTGAACCAATAATTTTGTAAGTTTAAGGCGGCGAGCTAGCAGAATCTTTAGCATGCTGAACAAGTGTTTGATGGCCTTGTAGGTACTGCATGTACCAAGGATAATAAAAACTTCACTTCAAACGTCAGTCTCCTGGAATGAATAGTAACACAACGAATGGAAGAAAATATAGCAGATCGAAATATTCGCAGAAAAGACAACCGCAAAACTTACCAGTGTTTCTCAGTAGCATTTGATGGGAAAACAGATATCACTGATGCAAATCAGCTCGCAGTATTTGTGCATGGTATAAACGTATATTTTGACATCATCGAAGAATGTTTTCAACTGGTGTCTACGAAGGGTACTACCACAAGAGCAAACATTCTTAAGGGGTGAATATGGACCTCTCAAAGCTACTATTCGTAAGAATAGGTGGAGTTCAGACAAAGGTTGGACAAAATAAAAGTGTCGTAACTTTGATTCAGAGGCACATGGAAAGCTTCGGAATTAAACAAACATCAGAAAAAGACTCTTCATAATCCATCAGGAAACATTATGTACTCTCAGGTTTGAAGGATTTGATGGACATGGTTCTAAAAACTCTAAACATACCTCGTTATTTTCGGCAACTTTTGTTGAATCAAAGAATCATCACAAAAACTTGATTTGCGTCTGCAATATTCGTTGGTTCCGTCGAATCACTATGCTAGAAAGAGTATACACTATGTAGGGAGGAAAAGCTACTTTTTTTTATTTAGAATGTCACATTTCAAACGGCTTTTAAACCGGTGAATATTTCTGGTGAATTTAAAATTTTGGTTTTTAAACCGAATATTTCTGGTAGATTTAATACTTCATTTAAACAACTTGAGTTTAAAGCTTCAGGAGTGGGGGAAATGAGCCAATACATGACATGTGAAGATACGTAGTCACTTCGAAACAAAAAAGTGACTGTGGAAAAGCCAGCTTGTAAAATCAAATTATCCTATTTTTCCTAAAGTAGGATAGCTCAAACATAAATATAAGTAACACATTTGTCACTGTGATACGTAACTGAAAAATTGATTTTTCTTCCTTTATGCCGATATTCATTTACACACTGGTGATTTCAAACTGTTTAATACTTCATTTGATGTGGAAGTGAACACTTTTCTAGAAAATTTTCGAATTCAACAATGCAATGATCTATTAAAACTCAAATTTCATGCAGAGGGTGCATCTCTTGCTCGAGTTCAGCAAGAAACATTTTCCTGAAACTGAAATGTATACCAAATTTATAGATCATGCGTAAAAAAAAAAAAGATTCGACGAGAAGTCAACATTTATGTCTAAGTGTAAGTAACTTTTCAAAAATGAAATATAGGAAAAACAAACAAAAGAAATACATTGCACTATGCTTCTAGCTTCATCTAGACTAACAGTGTGCGTGGAAAATCTTTGAACCGGCAAACAACATCAAATATAATTAATTGTTGTATCCATTTCAACATAAATAACAACTTAAATAGAATAAATTTAATCCTTTGTGTGATGTTTTGTTATGATTTCGTCTTGTAGCCTACCATCACATCACAGACTTCTCTTCCGGCCAATGAGTGAGAAAAAGCTGCTGATTCCTATTGTAGGTGATGTATGAAAGTGACTACTTTATCAAAACTATTTCTTCTATGGCGATAGAAATCACAGTCAACGTAAACGCCACTCAGAAGAAATGCTACGAACAGTGCTGGATTAACCATTAAGCAAAATAAGCATGTGCATGGGGCACCAAGTGGGAGCACCACAGAAAAGGTAAATGGTTTACAGCACAAAAGATTTCACTTTAAGCCTCCTAAAACATTGGAAGTAGTTTATATGATCAGAAATATAGTTTCAAAGTGTTCATGGTGTTAAACGGGGTAGGAGAAAACTTTTCAAATATAAACAAAGTGCAAGTATACAAAAATAAACACTATTTTCCATCTTGTTTTATATTTAAGAGATTAGAAATTATGTACATTATTTACAATGTACAGATATTTGTCCTCATCTTGTTTGTTGTTAACACAACGTTTCGGCTGATATACCCTCCAGCCTTCATCAGATATCTTGGGGAAATTTCGAACCTGGGTTCTTATTCCTAAGGTATTTTTCGATGTTAACCCCAAAATTCCGAGTTCGATTCCAGGCAATGACCTGAATAATAATAATAATAATAACAACATCGAAAATACTTTAGGAATGTGGACCCAGGTTCGAAATTTTTCCAAGACACCTCATGAAGGCTGGAGGGTATATCAGCCGAAACGTTGTGTTAACATCAAACAAGATGAGGACAAATATCCGTCAATTGTAAATAATGCAAATACTGTATTTTCCATCTTACTGATAGTTTTGTTTCATTTTGAAAAATAAAAATGTATTTATGTATATATGGGGGCACCAAAATCTGTTAATTGCTTAGGGCCTCTATGAGCCTTAATCCAGCCCTGGCTACGAAGCATTTTATACGACGCGCTAAGGATTCTACAATCTCGCTGCCAAAAATAATGACGACGACGACGACGATAATGATGATTTCTTTGTCGACCACAAAGACCCAAAACATTGAGGACAATACAAGGATGAAATGCTAGCGCGTAAAAAATGGGTTTACATCGAGTATAAAGAAGTCAACAAAAAACAAAGGATATAATAATAAAAAATTTCAACAAGAAAATTTCCCCAAGAGAAGACCATCTCAGGTAATTCATGGGGAAATCATGCACAGATCTAGATTACTCTGCTGCATCCAAGGCATCAAAAGTGCTCTCTCAGTTGTTTTCTTCCCACTTAAAGAAGCATATTTCATTCGAGATATTCAAACTGGATGTTAACGTATTAGAGTTTTCTTTTTGTTCATTGTCTATATTAATATTTTGAAATATTAGTCTTCCTTTTTTAATTGCTATTTGTAAGGCAGCGAGCTGGCAGAATTGTTACCACACCAGGCGAAATGCTCAGCGGTATTTCTTCTGTCTTTACGTTCTTCGGTCAAATTCCGCCGAGGTCGACTTTGCCTTTCGGTGTCGATAAATTAAGTTCCATATACGTACATGGGTTGATCTAATCGACTGGACCCCTCCCCCAAAATTTCGGGCCTTGTGCCCAGAGTAGAAAGGATTATTTTGAGGTACAATTAAAATACTATTCTTCCTTTTTTTTTTAAAATTATTATTTGTAAGGCAGCGAGCTGGCAGAATCGTTACCACGCCGGACAAAATACTTAGCGACATTTCGTCCGTTTTTACACTTTGAGTTCAAATTCCACTGAGGTCGACTTTGCTTTTCATTCTTTCGGGGTCTATAAATTAAGTACCAGTCAAACACAGGGGTCGCGTAATCGACTAATCCCCTTTTCCCCAAATTTCAGACCTCGTGCATATAGTGAAAAGGAGTATTATTAGTTGTGATTTAGGCACTTGACCAACAATTTTAGAGTTGACGCTAGTTGCATAAATTGATTTTATTAAACCCAGAGGGAAGAAAGGCAAAATTTTCCTCTGCAGAATTTGAACTCAGAGCGTGAAAATTCTGAAAGAATATCGCAAGGCACTTTTTTTTAATATTTAACGATTCTGCCAGCTCGCCATCTTTGAGCTCTAATTTAGGTACAAGGCTAGCAATTTTAAGGGGAGGGAGTCGTGGATACTATTGACCTCAGTACATAATTGGTACTTTATTCTATCGACTCTGAAGAAATGAAAGGCAAAGTTGACCTCGGGCGTATTTGAATTTAGAACACGGAAAGAACTGGAGGAAATATCACAAGACATTGTGACCAACGCTCTTAAGATTCTACCAATCCAATGACAACGACAACACCGATGACGGTGAAGATAATAATTACTTATATATATGTATATATATAATCATTTAATTGTTTCAGTCATTAGCCTGCAGCCATGTTGGGTCACCGCCTTGTAGAATTTTTAGTCGAGATGAATCGACCCCAGTACTTATTTTTTAATAAGTAGTGGAAAGTACTTATTCCTTCGGTTTCTTTTGTCTGTGTTTGTCCCCCTATCACTGCTTGACAACCGGTGCTGCTGTGTTTGCGTAAATTTGCGGTTCGGCAAAAAGAGACAGATAGAATAAGTATCAGACTTTAAAAGTAAAATAAAATAAAATACGTACTGGAGTTGATTCGTTCCATTAAAACCCTTGAAAGCGGTGCCTTATCATAGCAGTAGTCCAATGACTGAAACAAGTGAAAGATAACACTGTGTAACAAAATTTTTATTTATTTATTTATTTATTTATCTTTGGTCAGTAAGTGTTATTTCCTATTTGCTTCTATGTAGAAATCAAAGGAAATCACTACTAATCCCTTCAAACTTTGATTTTGTGACCTGGACATCAATGTTTTGAAACTGACCTATTTTCCATTACAATTCAGACTCAGCGCTGAGTTGCTGAAGCAGAAAAATCATTATAGCAAATACTCTGTTCAATACCACAGATTTGCTTGCTAGTTGCTTGACCTTAACCACTTGACCATGTCTCTTAGTGAGTGACAATATTTGCATTTCTGATCATGAACAATAGTGGGGGAGCATCATAACCATGTGTTGAGAGGGATTCTTTGGGGTTTGAATAAATGTAACAAAAGCTAAATTTGAAGGAAATATTAGCCATTTTTCATACTTTCTAAGGGTAAGCAAATAAGAAATAACAATTGTTACCCATAGACAAAAATCATGTTGCACAGTGTCATAAATGAAAGGTAACAAACTGTAGAGATGGACAGGAGCAGTCGACGAAATTCTTTTCATTTGAATGAGTCTTTATCTTCTCGATGAAAGACGAAGTCAACTGATGGGATATAAACGAAAGCCTCACAAAAAATAAAAGGAAAAATAATTATAAAAAAAGAGTAGAATATTTACAGTGGTTGTTGTTTTGTGGTCGTGGCATCGAAAGCGGAACGAGGTGATGAATGAGAGGAATTGGTGGAGAGAAGGAGAGTGTGAGAAAGAGTAAATAAAATTCCAAACATAACCTTCATTGGAATTGGTGTTCAGTGAAGCAAAACACTTCCCTATGGCAAGGAAGCTTCTTAGTAAAACCACATAGACTTCCTGGTTTTGTGTTTCAAGAAAACATAGACACACTCACTCATACGTTCACACACACATATATACACTCAACGCACGACCGTCTAAAAATTAACACATAATCACACACATACACTCGCTCATATGTTTAATACACATACATACACCGACCTATCTGTGACTACAAAAGTTTAACATTCATTCATAAAGTTTTTATAACACTATATATACGCTAAAATGTATACAAAGTTACACATGCGCATGCGCATCAGTATGCGTGTGCGCGAGTATTTATATATGTATAAAATTACACATATACGTCTGTAGCAAAATATTTGGGATAGGACGTATGTACACACAGACATGCGCGCACACACACAAACACATGTCTATCTACCTACCTATCTATGTGTGTGTGTGTGTGTGTGTGTGTGTGTGTGTGTGTGTGTGTGTGTGTGTATTTCTACAGATATTCTATAGAACTTACAGCCAGCACTGATTTACCCTACAACGTTTCGTATCGAGACGTCAACAGACAATATTATCGAAAAAAAAGTGGGTAATGACTGTATATGCCATATTTCGGGGGGTTATTACCTCTTCTTCAGCACTCATTTAACTCAAAATTGCGTCCAGACACATTGCTTCTATAGCCACCGAATACAACAGTGTTAAGTTATTGGATATACCAACTTACATATTAGACTTATTCCTGGGGCTGGTATGTAAACATTAGTATGTAAACATTACCTACAAATCTTTAATATATGTATGTGTGTGTGTGTGTGTGTGTGTGTGTGTGTATGTATGTATGTACACACACACACACACACACACACACACACACACACACACACATATAGGGGGAGAATTCACAAAAAAAAAAAAGACGAAAACAGGTGGTGTAGAAAGCAAACAAATGTATTAGTATTACGCTCGGGAATTGAAAAAAAGTCTTTAATGTTTCCACTGAAAGGAACACAGAAAGAGACAAGGAGAGAAACACGGAGAGAGAAAAAAGAATGTGTAGTGGCTAGCGATCTATCATGGCGAATGATATATATATT
Organism: Octopus bimaculoides; assembly: GCF_046866305.1. Classification (NCBI taxonomy): domain Eukaryota; kingdom Metazoa; phylum Mollusca; class Cephalopoda; order Octopoda; family Octopodidae; genus Octopus; species Octopus bimaculoides. The sequence goes on along the minus strand of NC_142930.1, from coordinate 74,370,979 downwards.
TATATATGTATATATATATATATATATATATATATATATATATATATATATATATATATATATATATATATATATATATATATATATTTATATATATATATATATATATATACTGTCTTTTCAAAGAAGCCGCTGACAGATTGCGCAAATCCACCTCCGGCAATAGAGAACACTCGCCACATTCCCTTCCACATCGGCTAATCCTGATGAGCGTAAAGTTATATAATAGGTTTGTTACCTAATACTCCATTGTATTTACGCGAAACCGATTGATAAGACCAGTCGTGATGGATATTTAATACTATACATTTCGGATAATATATATATTTGTTTTCACTGTCCATTTTTTCCTGTCTTGGTTTGTGTTTGCCACCTTGGAATCCTCTGTGTAGTGGGTTGATCCACTACTCAGGAAGAGACTATTCTAGAGTACGTTCTGTCTTGTCTTCGAAACGTCTAGATAGAATAGAGACAGCTGATGAAGGGATATTCCAAGTGGCTTTCCGTTTTCCTATGTGTTCGTTCCGTTGTCTGTAGTTTATTGTTCTAACGTCCTGTACCCTGATATGCATGTATATACACATGTAGATGTAAGTATGTACATATATGTGTGTATACATGTATATATATTCTTTGTATTATTACATTATTGAACGCACACGTCCTTTTTTGCAAGTAAGTCTACTATTATTCTGACGTGACTATCTTTCTATCTATCTATCTATCTGTCTATCTATCTATCTATCTTTCTATCTATTTATCTATCTGTCTTCCTCCATCTTTCTATCTATACCTCTGTCCTGGCCTCTACTTCACTGCTATACCCTTCTGTCCCTTCCTCCTTGTTCCACTTCCTCCCTCCACCATCCTCTCTATCTATTTATCTATCTGTCTTCCTCTATCTTCCCATCTACCCCTCTGTCCTGGCCTCTACTTCACTGCTTCTGTCCCTTCCTCCTTGTTCCACTTCCTCCCTCCACCATCCTCTCTGCTCTCGTGTGACCTGTGGTCAACTTTCTTTTCACTCCAGCCGCTGTGAAGACAAGACGAACTACTAGCGTTCTACCTCAAATTTGCGTTTGGCCGTACGGCTTTTGAATGTTGTTTTCACTGTCCATTTTTTCCTGTCTTGGTTTGTGTTTGCCACCTTGGAATCCTCTGTGTAGTGGATTGATCTACTACTCAGGAAGAGACTATTCTAGAGTACGTTCTGTCTTGTCTTCGAAACGTCTAGATAGAATAGAGACAGCTGATGAAGGGATATTCCAAGTGGCTTTCCGTTTTCCTATGTGTTCGTTCCGTTGTCTGTAGTTTATTGTTCTAACGTCCTGTACCCTGATATGCATGTATATACACATGTAGATGTAAGTATGTACATATATGTGTGTATACATGTATATATATTCTTTGTATTATATATATGTATATATATATATATATATATATATATATATATATATATATATATATATATATATATATATATATATATATATATATATATATACATACATACATACATATATACATATATATATACATACATATATATATATATATATATATATATATATATATATAGAGAGAGAGAGAGAGAGAGGGGGGAGACCAAAGTGTACGTAGCCACTATATATATATATATATATATATATATATATATATATATATATACATACATACATACATACATACATATATATATATATATATATATATATATATATATATATATATATATATATATATATATATATATACATACATACATACATACATATACATACATACATATATATATATATATATATATATATATATATATATATATATATATATATATATAAAATACAAAAGGGATAAGAACGCAAAACATCCAGACAATTAGGTAATACAAAAAAGGGACAACAAAACATCCAGATAGACGATACAAAGAAACAAAGGATGGGTCATTCGAAGTTTTCTTTCATTAGTCAAGTTCCAGATTATATTTGCAATTTCGGCTGGTTATACTCGAGATTGCTCCAATCTGGCCAGCCCCAAGGAAAAACTAAGCTAAGAGCATTAGATTCATTGGAAGAAAGCAGCGAATGTATACAAAAACAAGGACGAAAAAAAAAACGGAGAATGTTACACAAATACAAATAATAGGACATAACAACAGGTGTCTTTCGACTAAGGACGAATTAAATTAAGCTGGCGTGTGTGGAAATAAAGTCTTACAGCAGGGATACAAGATTTCAGAGGCACAGGGAGAAATATAGATGTTGCACAGACAGCGGCCGAACCAAGAAAGAAAGGTCAGGTTTGGCCGAACATCGGTCACGTGGGGAGAGAAGAGAGAGAGGTACAGGCAGAGGGACAGAAGAATTAAGGAAGGGCGAGAAAAAATGACAGGGACACGTGAAGTGAAAAGAGGAGGGAAAGTGAGCATGAAGAGAAGGCAAGGAAATGTGAGAAAGGGGGAACGAAAGAACGAAGAGTGGAATTGACGGGCAACACTTGTTTTCTTAACGAAACACTTTCAAACTTGGGACACTGGTAGAATGTGTCATACAAAACAACTTTTTCTCTTAGCCTTCTTAACAAAAAAAATAAATGTACATCGCAAGTTATTTCATGTTAAAGTTGTATTTCTGTAATTTCAACCAATCACTGACGTCTATTCAGCTGAATACAGTCAGCGCTGGCCGGTCATAAAAATGTTATTCCCTGTGACATATTTCATCCGGTTTAATCGTAATTTATACGCATATATTGTTTATATAATAAATTACGCTGTGCGTATCTGTGTGTGTATATTTTTCCCATAACCCTAACCCTAACCCTAACCCTAACCCCAACCCTAACCCTAACTCTAAAACCCGAACCCTAACCCTGAACTAGAGTTTGATTTGAAGAAGATTTGGCTGCTATTTCTAGGAAATGAAGCACTTGGTGGAGGTGCATTAATAATTCTGGTAGTTCCAATAACAAGTGCAGGCAATATTCAAGTATTTTGATGGCTTTTTCCCCTTTGTTTACGAACAGTCTAGTTAATCGGAAATGTCAGAACTAACGGGGATTAATACCATATACACCGTCACAGCAGTTACTGTATTCAACTGAATAGACGTCAGTGATTAGTTGAAATTATCGAAATAAGACAATTTTTAACGTGAAATAACTTCGAATACAAAATTTATTATCTGTTCTATACCACAAAATATACAAGTATACGAAGTTTGAAAATGTTTCGGTACCAAAAACACTACATAAAAAAATGTTGCCCGTCAAATCACAAAGGTCCGTGTATATATATATATATATATATATATATATATATATATATATATATATAGAGAGAGAGAGAGAGAGAGAGAGAGAGAGAGAGAGAGAAAGAGAGATAGAGAGATAGATAGATAGATAATATCAATGTAAAATTTCTTCCGCTTCTGACGTCTTTTTGTATAGGTAGTTCTTCATCTCAGTTGTGCAAAAGAATATCTAATCATTATTCTACATTTAGACATATCAATAAACGTAACAATACTGGGCTTAGTAAATTAATCTGGGACTTAAAGGATCATAATAAACAGTTTGATTTAGAATGGAATATTCTCACTATATCTTTACCGTATTATAAAGGTAAATCTTTTTGTTCGCTTTGTAGCAGTGAAATGTATTTCATCTTGTTCTTATATAATCCTCTCGTAAACATGTTTATAGAACGCGTTTATCGTTGCAAACAGTGGCAGAAGCATACCTTTAGTTCTCATAAGTGATTTCTACTATTACTCTTTACTCTTTACTTGTTTCAGTCACTTGACTGCGGTCATGCTGGGGCAACGCCTTTAGTCGAGCAAATCGACCCCAGGACTTATTCTTTGTAAGCCTAGTACTTATTCTATCATCCCTTCTGCCGAACCGCTAAGTTACGGGGACGTAAACACACCAGCATCAGTTGTCAAGCGATGTTGGGGGACAAACACAGAGACACAAACATATACACACACATACATATATACATATACATATATACGACGGGCTTCTTTCAGTTTCCGTTTACCAAATCCACTCACAAGGCTTTGGTCGGCCCGAGTCTATAGTAGAAGACACTTGCCCAAGGTGCCACGCAGGGGGACTGAACCCGGAACCATGTGGCTGGTAAGCAAGCTACTTACCACACAGCCATTCCTAAAATTCGACCTTTGACTGTCTTCTCACATTTCACTTCCACAAAATATATCTACTTCCTTGGCTTTAAGCTTTATTCTAATTCACCTATCGTTCTGCATCTCTCCACTATTTGTTTTTCTGCTAATTTCTTTCTTTCTCCTCTTTCTCTTTCTATAAACTACCTTGACGTTGTATCTACAGACAGTTTTTTAAAAAAAAATTGATAGCGTTCCCTTCATCATATACGCAGTCATCACATTGTGTTGAAATGTCATATTGATGCGTTTAGTTTCTTTCTTTCCCTGAAGAGAAAACTGCATTGTTTTACACCATTTTATTCCTTCTGGAATAATACCAATGTTTTCTTCGAAACATATGTTGGAAGTAAAAAGATTTGAATAATACCTGCGTTTAACTCCATTTATTTATTTATCTGTATTATACAAAACATTTCACCTAAACCTGGAGTTTCTACCTTTATAAGTAGGGTGTTACATCCTTGGTACTTGTGTGATTTTTTGATACCCCGGTAACTATTTATTTATTTTTTCCGTGTTGTTTGTAAACACTGAAATAACTCACATGCATTTATATATATATATATATATATATATATATATATATATATATATATATGTATGTTGTATGTATATATGTATATAATATAAATTGAACATGGGAGATCGTTGTATTCTTTTTGGTGTTGAGGTTCACAGCCAAACGGCTGAATGGATTCGCGTGAAAAATGGCACACATGTGGGGACTGGTGCATAGATTGGAATGCGGTTTCTATTTTTTCCTAGACCCCATACTTAACCGAGAAAATCGATTAAAACTTTTTCTAATGGAATTCCCCTGTTTGTTCCGCCATTAAAACAACCAGTTGCTCACACAGCCGGCATACACCATTTCGCTAGCAACAAGGCGAGTACAAGATAACAGTCAACCAAAATTTTCGCTAGGCTGTGTCTCTTCTTTCTCCTCTTTGTGGGGTTAATAATCTTGATCTTTAGTTACAGTTTCTCATTCAAACTACATAATAGGCAGAATTGTCGGATTAAAACAGTAGTGTGTTTTGAGGGAGATTTCGCTGCTATTTCTACCAGGTCTAGCTACCATGTAGAGGTCTGAATTTAATTTTCATTCACATAATTGCATTTCAAAAATTTAACATAATTATCAACACAATTTTGCCATTTTATCGGTAGCTTATTTATGCCGGCAGCGAAGAATTCTGGAGAGCAAGAGGTGAGGAAATCTCGAAAGGCTGTTTTTGCATTTTCTTCAGATTTGAATTTTTTTTCCCTACAAAAAAAAAAAAGTCTAATGCCTGGAAAACGTGATAGTCAGTTGATGCAAAGTCCGGTGGATGACAGAGTACCTCCAAGTTCAGTTCCTGTAACTTGAATAGCGTTCTGTATGCAACATGTGGTTGAGCATTGTCTTGCAAGAGAATTGGCCTGTTTCTATTGACTAATCTCGGTTGTTTAATTGCAAGTTCACTCGTCATTTCATCCAGTTGTAACCGACTTACCAAGTCTCATGAAACTGTAGTGGATGACACCAGCGCTGGACCACCAAACAAACACCATTAGCATTTTTTTGGTGAATATTCTTTTTTGGATTGTGTTTTGGCACTTCGTCTCTCTCCAACCACCGTACAGAACGCTTGCTGTTGTTGAAAAGAATTCATTTTTCATCACACGTAACAATACGATACAAAAATGGTTCACTTTTATGCCGTGACAGCAAAGAACTTCTAGTTTAAAGATGACGTGTCATTTAATGCTTGTTCAGTTCGTGTGGTACCCACATGTCCAGCTTCTTTACCTTGCTGAATTGTTTCAGATGGTCCAATACAGTTAGAATCGAAACATCAAACCTTGCTGCTAACTCACGCGTAGTTTGAGATGTATCCGCTTTCACAAAAGTTTCCAGCTCATCATTATCCACCTTGGTTTCAGGTCTACCACGGAGCTGATATATATATATATATATATATACATACATGTTTCTGCTTCCAATGTTACACGGTATTGCCATATGTTACGAGAAAGCTCCCTGATGATAGTAACATCAAGGCAGTTTATCATGGACCAATAGCTGGATTACTACCTCCCACTTTGAAGGGTATCCGTTTGCAATCCAGGAACAGGAAATATCAACCAAGTACCTGATGCACAAAATGGATAGAAATGCAGGTAAAGCCGTAAAATGTGACAATCGACGCAGACTTTGTGGAGTTCACACTGAAGATATCACCCACATCATAAGCAGTTGTCCGAAAATGTCAACACGGTATATCTACCGACCGATGAGACATGACGTTGTAGCTAGGACGCTCTATAATGAAATCCGTCGGAAAGATAATCCCGAGGAGAAAGAAATAAGAAGCCACAATATAATAGAAGCCGTAGCCACTCATAGTAAAAGGGAATACTGGTGGAACGTACCAGTGAAGACTTCAATAAAATGTAAGCACAACAGACCTGATATAATAATTTTGGAACAGAGAAGAGAAACTGTGCGCAGTTATGGAAATTAGCTGCCTAGCGGATATTAACATAAAGCTGAGATCAGTGAAAAACAGAACACCTACGCTGAACTATTGAGAAATCTGCAGTTACTCTATCCAGATTACAAGTTCAGTTTTATACCTGTAATTATTGGGCCCCTGGGATATGTGTAACACACTGTCTAAATACCAATCTTGAGAAATTAGGCTTCTCAAAACCAGAAAAGAGAAAATTCGAAAACTACTGACCCAGTCTATCACTGGAACTGTAAAATCTGTAAAACTTTCCAGAAGTTTATCATTGAAATATATATGAGCATGTCTAGATATGCAACTATATACATGAAAATACATACATAAAACATACAAATCCTCACCTACATACATACATACATACATACATACATACATGATGATGGCTGCCCCCTCGTTATCGAGTATGGCCATTGCACGAAGCTTAACTTAACGGTGCTGTGATCGAATGTGACTTTTTAGCCCAGTCAAAGATCTACAATGTCTTGCACAGAGTTGGCATCCAAAACTTTTACTGGCAATAGCTGGCTGTTGTTGTAATTGGGCTCCATGTACCTTTGCATGTCATTTAAGTCCTCCTGCTGACTCACACTCCCTTCCACATGCCCGGCAGACATGATTAGTATGGTGTGTAGAATCATCACCAGCGGCCTGGTAGTCAATCATCGGTCTTGCTTTATGACTACGAAGATGACTCATCAGTCCAGCTTTACTGAGGCACGGTCTTGCACAGACACTGCATGTCAGTGTCATAGGAAGACTCTTACCATCTGGAAGTGCAACAACAATGCCCTTCCTGACATCCCTCCTTAATTTCTCATGTGCAATTCGTGATTTCTCAAAAGTAGTTGTCCCCTCATGCACAATCCTTCTCCACCTGCCACGGTCAATAGCTATGCCTTCCCACGTGTTAGGAGAGATGTTGGCATCA
>NC_142930.1:74350845-74358345 GCF_046866305.1 Octopus bimaculoides | reverse complement strand
TAACACTAAACACCGAATAGTTCTTCAATGATGTCACGCTGCTCATTCATATCTCTTAACGTCTGTACGCTTCTCCTACTGTCAGCTCTTCACGTTTCGCTTGTACTTTCTCTGGTCATTCACTAGTCATCTCTCCACAAAATTTACAGAAATTCATGCTGTCGGGTTGGTCAAGAGACAATCAGAAGATGAATTCCTGCCAGAATGCCCGTTGTTTGGGTATCATTTGAATTTCCAATTATTTTTTATGCTCTTTGTATTGAATTAGCATAACTGTTGTTTTCAGGCGGATGGTGTCTCTGAATTTAATCTCTACACAAATCTGTTTTCTTACATCAACTAATATATGACCTGATGTAAATGTTTACTCACTAAGTAGAGATTATCTCATTAATTCGGCAAATACGGTGGATGCTTAACTTCGCTGTTAAGGACATAATAAGACAAAAACCTTCTAGAATTATCTCCCATACTTGCCGAAAAATTAAAACTGTAATAGACATTGATTAATATTTTTCTTTATTATTTAATTATTTCTAGTTGGCTTTTTAATGCTCCGTGCATTAAATATGTTACCAATTTCGACAATTCTTTTCGGAGAACATTCTAATAAACTGTACGGAAAGTAAAAAAAAAAACACAATCGGTTTGAGATTTGGTTTATAAATTTTTTATGAGTTTTAAGACATCAATAAAGGAATATTATCGAATTAGAGATTAATTTCGCTTTGTTGGGTCGTTTCTGTGACTTTTCGAAGTCTTTTATAAATTAATTATGTTAATCTTATTTTCTCCATTTATTCCATTCTTCACTCTATTAATTATTGCTTGTTATGTTTCTAACAATACGGTATTTTTACATTATAATATTCTACAATATCTGATGTGACATTTTACATTATCTGCTGTTAAATTATTTAAAAGAAATCGATACCTTTTGACGCAAATAAATGCTATCTAACAAAGGTACAACTGGCCTTTAGCCAGCAAATATATTTTTACTCACAAACACTGGTCAAAGAATTTATTTTCAGTCTTTTCAAGCATAATGATGTACTGAAGTGCTTCAAGGTGATAGTAATATTTCAGCTTCTTAAGACGGAGAGCTGGCAGAGTCGTTAGAAACGGTGGACGAAATACTTAGCGGTACTTTGTCCGTCTTTACGTTTTGAGTTCGAACTCCACCGAGTCTGCATTTCATCCTTTCGGGGTCGATAAAATAAGTACCAGTTGAGCACTGGGGTCAATATAATCGACTTGCCTCCTCCCTTGAACTTGTTGGCCTTGTGCCAAAATTTGAAACCTTTTCAAGGTAGCGAGCTGACAGAATCGTTAGCACGGCGGGAAAAATGCTTAGCGGCATTTTTGTTGTTGTTTCTGGTGTTACTTCAGTGCTTTGTCTGTGCGCTGTGTCTATTGTATTATGATATCTGGAGGCAATTGAGTATAACATGAGTTGTATGAGTTGAGGAGGCTGTCGTGTTATTGTGTCGAATGTCGGATATACAGAAGAGTTGTTGTGTTTGTTATTTTATTAATTGGTTATTGTAACGGCGATAATGGATTTTTTATATTAAGAGAATTGGATGCTTTGCCTGTTTGAGATAAGCTCTATAGTTATGGTTGTTTTGGAGCTGCTAGCTACCAAACCTGTCTGAGATGCGTATAGGATGACGAAATCGCCCGGTACATACTCGTTCTGTGTCTGTGCATTACTGGAATGTAGGTTTATATCTAATGGCTGAGGGGGATCATGGAGTTTGATTCATCACCTTCTTTTGATAAAGAAGAGCGGGTAGTTTTTCTTAGTTCTGCCAGGAAGCTGTGGTGAAGAAAGCTGTGTAGTGGATGCTGTTGAATGGTTTGGAGACAGCTTTTCCTCTACACCAAACCGTCATCAACTTTTACAAGGATTAATACAATTTAAAGAGGTAAGTAAGAGAGGAGGAAGCTGCTCGTCATTAAATTTTCTGAACGGACGTAGATGAGAATGGCTAAATTGGTGTGATTAAAAGGTCTAGTCTAACTATACAGATGCAGGCTGTTAGAAAGATCTAGGAGAAGGTACTTTACTTCCGTGTTTCTGGGTAATCTGAAACGTGTTGTGGGTCTGCTCCCATAATCACTCTATGTGACTGGCTCCCCCTTTCAGTTAGGGGATCCTTGTTATTCTGCTGTTCTATATAATGTCAGCTGTTTGATAATGTCTTCACTCATGGGCAACCCGCAGCTTGCAGAACCTTCTGAATGGCAAGTCCAATAAAAAATTGCCTTCAATGTTTTTTAGTAGTGCAGTTCACCTGATGGCTCATACCTACTTTATCGTATTGTTCATTTTCCTCTTTTACTCGATTAGATCCCCCACTGTTTGTTATTTGTTAGTTTTCTCTTGTGGACTGCAAGAATCGTTAGATATTGGACAAAATACCTTGCGATATTTTTTTCTGGTTCCTTATATTCTGAGCTCAAATCCCGCCGAGATCAACTTTCTCTTTCATCCTTTCCTCTCCGGGAGGATAAATACCGGCACTGGGTTCGATTATATCGACTGATCCCAGAATCGTTGGCACACCGGGCGGCATACTGCTCAGCATTTCGTCCGATTTTACGTTGTAAGTTTAAAATCCGCTGAGATCGATTTTGCCTTTCCTCCTTTCGATTTTGTTGAAATAATTACCAGTCAAGTACTGGGGTTGCTCTAATTGACTAGCTCGCTTCCTCAAGATTTCAGGCGTTGTGCCTATAGGATCATCATCATCATCATCATCATCATCATCATCATGTTTAACACAGCAACATCGCTGGAAAATGTAACTGTCAGTTATTCCCGACTAGTGAACTGAGGCAACGCTCTTCATTCAGATTTCGAGAATTCTGCAGACGATTCGTGTAGTTCCAAGTAACAGTTTTCTCTGGATACTCTGTCTTCACATTTACCCCAGTCTTTTCAATTTTTTTTTTCTAGTTTGGTACAAGTTCAGTGACTAGTCTTTTTATCTCCCATTTCAAATCATCATATCCGGCCCTTTTCTCTTCCTTTTCCGATATTCTGTCATCACCAGGGCATGCAATATCTATTAATATTAAGCAAGGCTTTCCTCTTTATACACAACCTCTTTGTCCGGCTTTCGCTATTCAGTTTTACGATCACATTGAATCATCATTACATCTCACACATTCCTATTACCTTGTCATTCTCAATTATTCCTCCTGGAACTTGCCTATACAACATCTTTGCTCAGTTCAATCTATATTTGCCATACAGCTCCCAAGAATTATCGTCTCTTTTGTATTCATTTTGGGCCAGCTTCACGCACTTATTCATATTCCGTGCAGTCTCACCTTTATCACCGCACAACCTACACTTTCAGCTGTGTTGTCAGGTCTGCATTTGATATAATTTGTCCTAAGTGCTTGTTCCTGCGCAGAACAGATAGGAGCTTCTATCTCTGACTCACCCTTAATCAATGCCACCTTCCATCGGTGTCTGTGTTTCTCTCGCCTCTCTCGCAGACAGCCTGCACATCTTTTAACCATTCTATTTTCTACGTTTTCTCGATTTTTTCCTTCTTTGTACTCCTCTATCGTCATACAAGTATCTATCCTTATCAGGTATTTTCCCCTACAGCAGCAAGGGTTCTATGACATCCTTAATATACCAGTCCAAGTTATTTTATTATAAGCATATACAACTCGACCAACATTTGTGTTTGGTTATATACAGCCTGTCAATATCGCTCTTGAGGTGGAATGCTCTTTACATTGTGAACGGCTTACTCGATTTTTAGTCTAGCTTTAGTAATTCGTCTTTTCTCCAGTTGATAAAACCTGCACTATATCTCAATAATGCAATCGTTCATATATTGATTGCTTGAAACTTATTCCTTTTATTCAATTTTGACTGCAGCACCAGTCTAGATCTTCGAGATAATCTTGCGTAAAGCATTTCTTTATTTCTTTTTCCATCGCTTCATTCACTTCCAACATACCCAAATATTTATACCCAGTATCGTCAATCCTTTTCATGATTTCTTTTGATGGTACTTCTATACCTTCAAGTGTGTCAGTCTGTTAACTTTCCTTTTCGTCGGGAATGTTACTCAACATTTTTTAAAACCAAATTCCATTTTGATTTTCTTGCTGATGCAAGACCTGAGTTTACTAAAGAACTGATTTGAGCTTCGACCTTACCATGCAGCTTGAAATCATTCATGAGTTATATATAGATGGTCCTTTGCGGTTTTCCTGTAAAGTCAGATTCAGATGCCATTTTTTTTTCAGTCGCAGTATTAAAGGAGTTATGCATAAAACAAAGAATAAAGGAAACAGTATCCTTGAAAAATTTCTCTCTTGATTCTTAATGTTCCTAGGTACATTTCTTATGATATGAGCTCAGTCGTCCAACTTTCCATGCTTTTTCTCTAAAAACCTCTTGTCATTCTTTGCAATTGCAACTGAATGTTCAAACATTCAATGTTCTGTTATGGCACCCATCAATATTCTTCTTTTCCATCATGGGTCTTTGTTTGGTATTTCGTACTATTAGTTCCTTCATTGACTTTTAGTCTCAGGTTTTTCGCAGCATCTTTTCTAGTTGCCTTGATAAGCCTATCGGTTTCTGTTATGTTGTATATTTTTCAATGCTTCAAAATTTTATTATCTTTCGTTGTTTTTTTTTTTTTCATCCAATTTCCACTGATCAGTTGTTTTCAAATCACACATTCTATATGTTGAGAATTTATTAACTCCAACACCCTATTAATTATTATTTCATCATCCTCAGTTAGCACTCCACCTGTAACTATATTTTGTTGATAAAAAAGAATACTTTAATGTCATTATAATTTCGTTTTGCTTTCGTCCTTTCGGTGTTGATAAATTAAGAACCATTGAAACACTGCAGTCGATGTAATCAGCTAGTCCCTCCCCACAAAATTTCAGGTTTTGTGCCTATAGAAGAAAGGATTATTGTTATTATCATCATTATTATTATTATTGATGATGATGATGATGATGATGATGATGATGATGATGATGATGATGATGATGATGATGATGATGATGATGATGATGATGATGAAGATGATGATGATGATGATGATGCCTTGGTGTGAACAGATGCGTCTGTTTCGTGTTTCGCTCTCCATGTTTTTGAATTTACCATGTCTGCATTAAAGGGGAAAAAAATTTTTTCGGATATTTTGCCGTTAAGAAAATCTCGGAATATTTCAGTGCCCGTCTTGTTTCCTTTGTGAGTGGAAAGAATACGCTTTTACGTTTGTCTTGCGAACGTCATTGCTTTTGTTGCTTCATTCGGACTGGATTTATTCATTCAGGCCAGAGATAGCCTGTTTTATTTATTTATCTATCTATTTATTTATTCATCTATTTTTTATTTATATATGGGTCATCCAGTTCGCTTGAGTGTTGGTCATATAAAGGCAGGTCTATATGCTTGCTCACCACTGTTAACCTATGTGTCATCAGTATGTCCGTTTTTACTGCTGCTTTAGGTTTTAGACTTCAGCTGTTCGAGGTCTAATCCAATTTCTTGCGACAATTTTATTGATGCAGATATAGTCGATTTGATTTTTTCTGTCACGACTGTAGCTAACAAAGGTTTGTATCAGGCCTTCATGTGAACGGGAAGGCCTTAGGCAACTTGATAATTACCTTCTTGTATTACTCCCTCACGCTCAATAGTCTCTTACCTTTTCTTTTAGGAATGTACAGTCGATGGGTGCCAGACTTATTGTATAGAATGTGGCGGTTTATTTTGTCTAGTAGATTTCTCGTATTACAGTCTATGGAATCTAGGTCCGTCACGCTTCAGTCCAATGCTAACTACAGAGCCATATGTGACGTCTGGCTCTGCAAATAGTATTCTTGCTACTGAGATGAGTTTTATAATTGTTGTTTATAATCATGTTTACAACAGTTTTATGCGAGTTTCTACTACAGCAGTAGGTGCACCTCCCAGTTCCTGAGGTGTATGCAGCCTTGTAATTTAGCGGTATACAATTGTGTGATTGCGTGCTACATCAGCTTCGCTGTATTGCAGATTTTGCCTTGTAGCTTCTGGCATTATTTTTTGCGTTTTCTCTGTTGTGTATTGTATATGCAATGTAAATTGTGTTAGTTGCTAGTGTTATAGTGTCAGGCACCGATTACGTAAGCTTATGCATTGTGCCACACTGTTTGGTGAGGATCTGTAAACAATAACCGTATGAGTCGGATTATTCTGTTGCGTGGTGATTGTTTAGGCTATTTTTGTGTGCCGTGTGTACTATCTGAGTTGTGATATGGAACTAAAAGCGTCTGGCATACCATGTGGGGTGTGCCTAGGTGAACTTCTTTTTTATTTTTGTACTGCGTAACACTGTGAATGCGGGCATGGATTTTATGTTTTGGTTCATATGATTTTTAAGCTTTTATAGATTTTTGTTGGGCGGTTTTCGTCACTTGTAGGACTATGGTGAAGATGTCCCGGCCAGGAAAGGCAGACAGTTTTCTTCTAATTCTTATGACAAAAGGGACTGTGTGACGGACTCAACTGGAAGGATTAAAGACAAGTAATCCTCCTCTTCGGCTAATCTGTCATCAACTTGTTCGTGTTTAACTTCGAGAGGAAGGGAAGAATGGAAAGGGAGAGGTGCTTCCATACGGTAAATTTATCAAAAAATGATTAAAAGTAGTGAGCGTGGCTCCAGCGAACGGACCTCTTTCAGCATGCATCAGTAGCCTAGGGAGTGACAATTTGGAGTGGGTAGTCTGTGTAACCCTGTATCTATAAGGTTCCTTGATTGGTCTTAGAAGGCAATCAGTAGTCATCTATGGCAGTGGTTCTCACCCATTTTTTTACCTATGGACCCCTCTGATTCCTATTTTACTCAGGTGGACCCTCCTAGCCATTCAATGTTTTAAAAATCCTAAAATATTTTTATAATTAAATATTATTAGGAATTGTATAAAAAATGTTAAAATATTCTGTGTTTGTAGAAGTGTAAGCAATTTATTGTACATAATTTTTAACAAAAAAATCTTACATGGAGCCCGGTTGAGAATCACCGGTCTAGGGACATAGAATTTTGTTTATTCTGTATACTTTCACTTTCATTTTCTCCGTCATTTGATTGCAATGTAAAACCCCGCACTCATTTATATTTAACCCATCAGTCTTGCACAAAAAACAAAAATTAATCATTATAACAATTATCTTTTGTAGTCTAACTTTGTGTGCTTTCCATATATGAATATCGCTCTGTGGGCCTTCGGTACGTCTAGTGCTTTGTTTTGATTTTCTATTCTATAATGTATTGAAAGTTCTCTTCGTAATATATGCAAAGTATCTAGTAGTGCTATTTTATGCGTGTTGTACATATTTGTAAACCTTAATGGGTGGAGTGATTATGTATCTGTTTGTATCTCTTTTAATCATTTCCTATATATTATTATAAGGATTGTTTCTGTTTTCGTTCCTCACTTGCTGGATATTTCTAT